>NC_141320.1:42710113-42827613 GCF_037954235.1 Aulostomus chinensis
TGACATCATGATGATTCAGGTTCGGGGGGCACGGCCTGGAGGCAGAGTGGCCGTCTAGCAGAGTTGCTGGTTCAGTTCTCACTTCAGCTGGTGACCATGTTGAAGTGTCCTTGAGCAAGACACTGAGCCCCTCATTGCTCCTGATGACCAGCATCCAAGACCAACAAGCTTCTGATTGGCTCTGATTCTCTGAGCCAAAGTCCAACACAGGAAACAGAAACTCTTGAGTTTGTCTCACTTTTTTTTAAAGAAACTCAGCACAGGACAGTGATAGGAGGCTGGTTTCCTTGATGTGGGCTTCACCTCCGCTGCTTTCCACATTTAAATGCTGGCTGATGCTGGTCCCCTGTTGAAACCTGGACCAGACCAGGGACCTTCAGACCTTCAGTCTAACGCTGTTCCAGCATTGGATGAAAGAGACTGGTGCTCTCATCTTCTTCAACACTGACTTGTTCTACCAGGACAAGAGAATCTGAGCTTGGATGTCATTTAGCAGTCAAAGGCTTGTTAAACTGGTCAACATCAGCTGGTGTTCACTCTGATGATGTAGCGATGGTCTGGATTCTTCCTTCTGGAGCACCAAGCTGCTGGGAAGAAGCCTGATGATGTCAGAGTTGTGTTCAGTGGCTCCTGCTGGGTCCATTTCTGACAAATGGGCTCCAAAGAGTTCACTGTTTCAAAGGCTCAGAGAAAGCAGCACATCATGGTGGTCAGGAGACGAGGTGGCCGAGTGGTTAAGGTGATGGACTGCTGATCCATTGAGCTCTGCAGGCGTGGGTTCCAATCCCATCCTCGTCGTAGGAGACTTTGGTTTCTGCTCCTAGATTCTGGAACGACTCTGAACTGTGAGGCTTTTCAAGAGGAGATCCTGCAGCACCAGAGAGCTGCAGTTCCAGGACCCCACAGCACCCCCTACTGAATTGGATGATAAAATGCATTTGTTGGACTCTTGTTTTTTGGTGAAAGCGCCACCTATCAAATTAGATGATAGCAAAATGACTAACTATTTTATTCCACCAAAATACTACTTCCTATCCTTTAATTTTTAACTATAGTATTCATGGTTTCTTCCATTTCCACCAAATACTTTCAAATTTATAGTTTTAAAGGTTCGTTTCACCAAAATACTTTCTAATTTATAGTTTTAAAGGTTCATTCCACCAAAATACTTTCTAATTTATAGTTTTAAAGGTTCGTTCCACCAAAATACTGCTTTCTGTCCAACTTCTCAGTTTTAAAGGTTCCTTCAGTTGAGGGCTCCTGGTTCTGTGTGAGGGGTTGAGGGTCGATATGGGATGATGAGGAAGATTTCATGTCCCGATGGTCCTGCTAAAGGAACTGAGAGTCATGACATCAAACAATGTCATCAAAATATGCTTGAACTGAGACCCCTCGCTCCGCGTGGCTGCTCTCACGGTCCGTACGCTCTTGACGGCGCTCCGTGCGGCGGCTCCCCTGCGGCGGCTCCCCTGCTCCAGACAGAGAAGGGGTACCTGCCGAGTCTCAACAGCAACCCCCCCCCCCCCAGCCCCCTCTCCAAAGATCATCACGCGTACTGGAGGGCTGTGATTGGGCCGCTGTGGTGCTCTGTCTGTCTGTGACCTCAGGTGCCGCTCCTGACTGCGCACGGTGCTGAAAGTTTGAGATTCCAACAGACATGTCCGGGTAAAAGAGGACGTCTGGTCCCCCATCAGATCAAGTTCACCTGATTCTGATCATTCAAAAAAATCACATGGTTGGCCCTGATTTCTGATCACGTGAATGGATCAGGGCATCTTTTTGACTGTAGGCCAAAGGTTGTTATGACAATGATGATGTGTCCAAAAAAATTTTTTTGTTTTTTGAAGATTGTATTTTGAAACAAAATTGGAATAATTTTATTTTGAAAAGCCAAAATAAAAAGTTGTGCAGACAAAGAGAGCAGTGTGTGTTTTAAATGTGAACCAAACAAGATGCCTGAATGTTTTTGAAAACTGCACTTTGTAATAGAAAATTAAAGTTATTTTATTTTGAAAAACAAAATCAAAGCTCAGTTGTGCTGACAAGGAGAGCAGAGTGTGTTTCAAATGTTAATAAAAGAATAAGCCTAAACATTTTTGAAAACTACAGTTTGCAACAAAGTTTGAATGATTTTATTTTGAAAAGCCCAAAAGAATGTTGTGCTGACAAAGAGACCAGTGAATGATTTCAATGTGAACTGAAGAACAAATATTCTTGAAGACAATTTGTGCATTTCTTTGTGCTGTCTGAGTACACATTTGGCCCAGA
Source organism: Aulostomus chinensis (assembly GCF_037954235.1). Classification (NCBI taxonomy): domain Eukaryota; kingdom Metazoa; phylum Chordata; class Actinopteri; order Syngnathiformes; family Aulostomidae; genus Aulostomus; species Aulostomus chinensis. Next base: position 42,712,382 of record NC_141320.1, read on the forward strand.
TGTAAGATGTGAATCATGGCTCTGTGCCAGATCTGAACCAAATGTCATAGCTGTCGGCTGGACCAGAACCGGCCCAAACCTGTTCCTGGTTGTGCTGCATATGTGGACCGCATTTGGTCCAGATGTGAAATGTGAATCACAGATTTGTGCCGAATCCAAACAAAATGTCATTGAGTTTTTAACTGTACTGGGCCACAACCGGCCCAAGTCCGTTCCAGATCAGTAATCTATATTGTTGCCGGTATTGGGCCGTTGTGAATAAAGACCCCGGTGCAGATCTGGCAAACGGGTCTGCACCAAATCTCATCCACGGTCTGGAGCAGATCTGCTGCAGTGTTGCTGTCTGGGAACTGTCAGCTCCAATGGAAGCGCATGGGGAGGCTGTCTCCCCTCCTGGTCCAGACTGTCTCCCCTCCTGGTCCAGACTGTCTCCCCTCCTGGTCCAGGCTGCCTCCCCTCCTGGTCCAGACTGTCAAACACAGGCTGGTCACATCCAAACTAAAACTCCCACACCTTCAAAAAACACACCACTGAATTCCTGACACAAATCCCTACAAAATGATGATGGTACATTCCACTGTTGGACAACATCTGGGGTTTAGGACACTTTTTCACATGAAAAACTCTAAAAACCTGCTCTGCTCTCCCCTCTGACACAGGGGGAGAGAGCAGCGGGGGAGGGGCGCTTCAAACCTCGACTCTCCCCTCTGACACAGGGGGAGAGAGCAGCGGGGGAGGGGCGCTTCAAGCCTCAACTCTCCCCTCTGACTTGGGGGAAGAGAGCAGCGGGGGAGGGGCGCTTCAAGCCTCGACTCTCCCCTCTGCACTCTCACTTTACGTCAGCGGGGGAGGGGCGCTTCAAGCCTCGACTCTCCCCTCTGCACTCTCACTTTACGTCAGCGGGGGAGGGGCGCTTCAAGCCTCGACTCTCCCCTCTGCACTCTCACTTCATCTCAGCGGGGGAGGGGCGCTTCGAGCCTCAACTCTCCCCTCTACACTCTCACTTCACGTCAGCGGGGGAGGGGCGCTTCAAGCCTCGACTCTCCCCTCTGCACTCTCACTTTATGTCAGCCGGGGAGGGGCGCCTCAAGCCTCGACTCTCCCCTCTGCACTCTCACTTTACGTCAGCGGGGGAGGGGCGCTTCAAGCCTCGACTCTCCCCTCTGCACTCTCACTTTACGTCAGCGGGGGAGGGGCGCTTCAAGCCTCGACTCTCCCCTCTGCACTCTCACTTTACGTCAGCGGGGGAGGGGCGCTTCAAGCCTCGACTCTCCCCTCTGCACTCTCACTTTACGTCAGCGGGGGAGGGGCGCTTCAAGCCTCGACTCTCCCCTCTGCACTCTCACTTCATCTCAGCGGGGGAGGGGCGCTTCGAGCCTCAACTCTCCCCTCTGCACTCTCACTTCACGTCAGCGGGGGAGGGGCGCTTCAAGCCTCGACTCTCCCCTCTGCACTCTCACTTTATGTCAGCCGGGGAGGGGCGCTTCAAGCCTCGACTCTCCCCTCTGCGCTCTCACTTTACGTCAGCGGGGGAGGGGCGCTTCAAGCCTCAACTCTCCCCTCTGACACAGGGGGAGAGAGCAGCGGGGGAGGGGCGCTTCAAGCCTCAACTCTCCCCTCTGCACTCTCACTTTATGTCAGCCGGGGAGGGGCGCTTCAAGCCTCGACTCTCCCCTCTGCGCTCTCACTTTACGTCAGCGGGGGAGGGGCGCTTCAAGCCTCAACTCTCCCCTCTGCACTCTCACTTTATGTCAGAGGGGGAGGGGCGCTTCAAGCCTCAACTCTCCCCTCTGCACTCTCACTTTATGTCAGCCGGGGAGGGGCGCTTCAAGCCTCGACTCTCCCCTCTGACATAGGGGGAGGGAGCAGCGGGGGAGGGGCGCTTCGAGCCTCAACTCTCCCCTCTGCACTCTCACTTTACGTCAGCGGTATAATAATATAATAATATGTATAATATATATATATATATATATATATATATATATACACACACAAAAATGTGTGTATGTATGTGTATATATATATATATATATATATATATATATATATATATATATATATATATATACAGAGAGATTAAAGAGGGTCTGAGCTAAAACTGAACCTTGAGGAACTTTAACCTTTGATCTCAGAGTTCTGTGTTTGATCTTATAATTCTTTCTTTGATCTCAGAGTTCTGTGTTTGATCTCAGAATTCTTTCTTTGATCTCCTTGATTTCTCAATGATTTCTTTGTGGACTCCAATTGTCTTTGGTCTCTCAGTGAGACAAAGACAGAGCAGCTCCAACCTCAGCCTCCAGGAGGCCCTGATCCTCTAGTGGTTCGTAACCCTCACCCTTTGACTAAAAGCTCCCACTAGGTGATGCAGGCTCCACCTCACTCCTGGTTCTGGAACCTCACCACTTCTTGCTCTCTCAGCTTCAACAAACCCAAAATGGGGACCAAACAAACACATGGGGAGGAAACTTCTTTGGTGGAGGGTTCAACCTCTGTTTACATCAGCAGACAAAGTGAGTAGAGATGCTGAGCTTGAAGGGGTTTAGTTCCTCTTCAGTCTCCTCATCCAAGTGTTTTTCTTCACTCAGCAGGACGACATTCTAGATGAAAGTCACCTCATAACTGGATTTAAATTTGGTCTCTGTTGTCTGATGGGGCAAAGTGGTTCCTGATGGTCCAGGGGCCAGGATGTGCTGCTTCACAGCTGTGGGCCGGTGCTAACAATGAGGAGCTGAGAAAGAGAAGTTCACGTGAAATCAAATGTTTGGAGAACCAGAAAGTCCCAGCAGGTCCAACAGACATTCTGGAAAATAAAGGACAGAAACGCAGTACTTTTCGTGTTAAAAGAAGGAGAAATGGGCCTCAATGACAAAGTGACAGTTCTTTATTTTGATGAGATTCTTCTCTCCTACACAAGAGAGTGACAGTGTCTGCTGGCTTTGACCTCCATCTTTCCACTTGGATCTCATGTTTCTGGCTGCGTCTGAATTGTCAAGTACCAACCTACGTCCTCCTGCTACAACCTGAACATGGCGGCACCACTCAGACACCCTCGAAGATTGGTGGTGAAGCACGACCTCTGCTGGCAGAGCACAGACACCGCAATTAGGTAGACAGCACCAACGAAAGCCCCACCTGCTGGCCTGGCTGTGGTACTGCACTCCACTCTGAGTGCACCCTTCATTCATTCTCTATTATTAAGCACACTAACGCACCTGTACAGGTGTGTTCACACACGTCACGTTTGGTGTGAACACACCTTTAGTCATCAACAACGACTACAAATGGTGGTGTTGCATAAGAATGGGAGACTGTTGGTGGCGCTAACTTGGCTTGTGGGCCACACGTTTTGAGGGGACGAAGAAGAAGTCCGCGGTGCATTGTGGGCCATAGGTTGCTCGTAGGATGCACCTGAACCGACCTACAATGTGGGCGTGTTTAGGCTGGAATTTAGGTTGAGAAGTAGGTCGCTACTCGCGCCAGTTGTGGTTTTGGACAGCCTCCGACCTGAGACCTAGGATCAGACCTACTTGGCTACTCAGACGCAGCGCCAGTTCCTGAATCAGTCACGTGGCCACCGCCGGCTTACAAGGCTTCCAACGTCACCAAAAATACGTCATCAATACGCGCTTCACAATAAAAAGAAGCGGGACGCCTCTGAACAACAAGAAAAGAAGGAGAAGTCCGTGAAGCCCCGGCCTCGGTCTTTGTCTCCTGAAGGCTGAGTGGCGCCGGTAGAACCTCAACATGTGCGCCGCGCAGCTGCTGCGGGTGTCGGTCCAGGAGCGGATCCTCGTCGCCGCTGAAGACTTCCTGCTGCAGCTGGGAGAAGGAGACTCAGCGGCTGGAGTCCCGGTGCTGAGAGCGCTGCTCACCGAGCGGCTGGCGGCGGCCGCGGAGCAGATCGTGGCTCTGCTGGAGGAAACCGTGGCGGAGTACGAGCGGGAGAACCGCCGGCAGAGGTTGCTGCTCGATGCCGTGCTGAAGCCCCGAGTCAGGCTGGACAGAGCAGGTGAGTCCCCCAGGGACCTGCTGGGCCCCGAATTCAGTCCAGGAAGTGGAGCTGCAGAGGCCCTCAGAGAGCATTTTGGGGGATTTTAGGTGTAAAAAGCCATTTCCGGGTTGTGTGTGAACGTCTGAAAGGTAAAATGTAAAAATTCAAAGGTCAAAATCAAAGGGTAAACTAGTTTTTCTGTGGATTGTTGTCCAGCCTTCTTTTGTAGTTTTTACCCTGTCCTGTTCAGCAGCAGCATCCATGTTCCTGGTGCCATGTTGGACTGAAGCAGTTCTACTCTGCTAAGGAGGAACCTGATAAACTCCTCCTATCACCATCTGTGTTGAACTTTATTAGGAATGGTGTTGGTTCATTGATGAAGCTACCGGACTGAGGCTCAGGAGAGGACAGGAAGAGAGAGCAGGGACAGGACAGGGAGGACAAGGGGGAGACAACAATAGGAGAAAAACAAACAAACAAAAACAGTAACAACAATAACAACAGAGATTTATCGAGAGTTCGATCGGAAATTCTACTGGTCACCAAGTGACGAACTATAAAAATAGACCAGAGAGAGAGAGAGAGAGTAGAGCCAGCAGGTATTTCTTCTCAGAGTATTACAGTTCTACAACACAGAACAACAGAAGTTATCAGTCGAGAAAAACTCTCACTGACCTGTCTTTGTAGCCAGAGAGGCGTGTATTTTGAGACCAGATGTGTGTGTGTGTCTATTTGGATATGTGTGTGTGGGTGTGTGTTCAAGTCATTCTGACGCACACGTACATAGATGCGTCTGTGTGTGTGTGTGTGTATGTGTGTGCTACGCTTTGTCTTGAATGCGGTGGGTAGCTGACTGTCGCTGATGTGGGGGTACTGAACATCACACCCCCAGTCCAGGATAGCAGGCAGGTCAGGACCAAGGCACCAGGGCACCCAGAAACCCCCTGAAAACAGGGAGCCCCAGGAACCCCCCCCCCCCCAGGCCACAGGCCCAACCCATGCCCGCGCTGGTGCAGTTAGCAAAAGGGGCAGCAATGGACCCACTCCCCGCCCCAGCTGCCCCCCCATCCCAACATGGGTGCAGGGTGTGTGTTGTGCGTGGGAGTGTAGATGTGATGGTGTGGATGACTAGAATGTAGTTAAAATTCAGGGAGGCACCCGGGGCGTGGGAGTGCCGCCGGTTGCTTGTTTGTGTGCCATTTATTCTTTTTTATATATAAATATTAATATTAATATTGGCCCAGACGTTATGTGTGCCAGAGAGCTAAGTATTTCCTGTGTAGGTGTTTTTTGTGTTGTGTTATTTTTTGATGGGTCCATGAGGATCATGAAGTGAAAGAAACAAAGACCTGACGCATCAGTGGATCTCAGGAATCGTCATTCCAGGGCTGGAACCTGAGGTGTGAGTCACTGTCAGTGGTCAATGTTAAGAACACTCCCATTGACAGGCATCAGAAGCATGTTACCGTTGGACTGAACCAAGACAAGACCAAGCTGAGGGGACATTCACACTGTGTTGCTAACTCCTGCTAACTGAGGCGTGTGTGACAGGCTGGCCCAGCATGCTGTGCATGTTGGTGTCCTTGTGTCGTTCTTCTGTAGGCTGCTACGGTGCTACCTTGTTAAAAGATGATCCTGTACACTGGAAATCATATCAGCCCATTAAAAACAACCTTTTTTTCTCCACTGCCCGGTTGGCCTGGGCTGGACCGGCCATTAGGGAATCATTCCACTTCTCCCAGTGGCCAGCACCTCCCTGGCTGTGAGTGTAGGTGGGCTGACATGTTTAGCATCGGTACAGGTTCCCTCTGGTTCTAGGGACTGAACTCTCATTCTCCTACAGGGTCTCATTCTAGAAATGAACATTCTGACTAGCAGATGTGATCATGAATGGACAAAACCATTCAGCAGAGGGGACCTTTGACCTTTGACCTGGGTGACACAACGTTGATCCAAGCATCTGAAGCCAGCGTTTCTGTTCCCAGTTTGCTGACTGGTCCTCAGTAGCAGGACGTCTCTTTTCATTGAGTTGATTTCTGTTTCTGTCTGTTGCTCCGCTGTTTCAGAGTCAAATGAAGAGATTTCTGATGTTGCTGTTTGTGTCCTGCAGATGTGGAGCAGCTGCTGGTGATTAAAGAAGAGGTTCCCCCTGAGCTGCAGGACCCAGAGCCCCCCCACATTAAAGAGGAGTGGGAGGAGCTCTGGACCAGTGAGGAGGGAGGGCAGCTTCAAGGGCAGGAGGAGGCTGATATCACCACGTTCCCCTTCACTCTGGTCCCTGTGAAGAGTGAAGGGAACGAAGAGAAACCTCAGTTCCCACAGCTTCATCAGAGTCCAACTGAGGAGAACTTGAAAGAAGAGTCTCTGAGCAGCAGCCCAGTTCATCATCTGAAAACAGAAGCTGATGGAGAAGAGAGTGGAGGACCAGAACCAGAATCAGCCAGCAAGGTAGATCCAGATCCACTTGCACAACCCCAGACTGAAGACCAGATGTCAGACTCTTCTGAAGCTGAGACTGAAGTCAGTGAGGATGATTGGGTCAGACCTGATAACACGACTACCTCTGAGCTCAAGGAACCCTTTGGCTCAAGGAGGAATTTGCTTCAGAAACTGAGCCCAGGACAGGAAGTGACTCATTGCAGCTCAAAAGAGCAAAAAGTAAAGACTGGAAGAGAATCAGAGATCATCAGGAACGTGAACTTTGGTCCTTCTGAATCTGAGACAGAAGTCAGTGAGGATGGGCGTCCCTTTAGGTGCTCAACATGCAGTAAAGGTTTTGATTCCAGAAGGAGTTTGGTCATACACATAAGAACACATACTGGGGAGAAACCGTTCCCCTGCTCAGTTTGTGGCAAAAGGTTTTCAGAAAAGGGATATTTGAAATCACACATGAGAACGCACACTGGGGAGAAACCATTCCCCTGCTCAATTTGTGGCACAAGATTTTCAGTGAAATCAAATCTAGGATCACACATGAGAAGACACACCGGGGAGAAACCATTCCCTTGCTCAGTTTGTGGCAAAAGTTTTTCAGTCAAGGGAAGTCTGAAAAATCACATGAGAACACACACTGGGGACAAACCATTTCCCTGCACAGTTTGTGGCAAAAGGTTTTCAGAGAAGGGGTGTCTGAAAAAACACATGAGAACGCACACTGGGGAGAAACCATTCCCCTGCTCATTTTGTGGCACAAGATTCTCATATAAGGCAAATCGAGAATCACACATGAGAAGACACACTGGGGAGAAACCATTCCCTTGCTCAGTTTGTGGCAAAAGGTTTTCAGAAAAGGGATGTCTGAAAAAACACATGAGAACGCACACTGGGGAGAAACCATTCCCCTGCTCAGTTTGTGGCAAAAGGTTTTCAGAAAAGGGATGTCTGACAAAACACATGAGAACACACACTGGGGAGAAACCATTCCCTTCTCAGTTTGTGGCACAAGATTGTCAAATAAGGCAAATCTAGAATCACACATGAGAGCACACACTGGGGAGAAACCATTCCCCTGCTCAGTTTGTTGCAAAAAATTCTCAGTTAAGGGAAGTCTTGAAAGACACATGAGAACCCATACTGGGGAGAAAACACTTTGCCATGCTGTGGCTGTGAAGCATTACGAAAGAGCAAGGTGCAGGTAGGGCTGAATGAACAGCCCCCACCCTCCAGATACCTGCTGCAACACAACTGCTTTCTCCAGGATTTTAGAGAGGAGGGGAGGTTAGCTATCAGTCCATAGTTGGCCAGAACCTCAGGGTCTAGAGGAGGCTTCTGAAGCAGTGGTTTAATGACAGCTGCCTTCAAGGACTGTGGTTCATGTCCTGTTACTACAGACAGAGGAATCAGATTGAATAAAGAGGTGCTCACTGAGGGAAGACTTCCTTAGGCAGCCTAGTAGGAAACAATCTAAGAGACAGGATGAAGGTTTTGATGAGGTCATCATTGAATGAAGTTCTGGACTGTTAATTTGATAAAAGTGGTCTAAAGAAATATCTGGTTTAACAGCAGTTTCTGTGTTTACTGAGGCGGCTCTGGCTCTACTGAGGACCTTCTTATGTATTTTTAGACGATTCTGCCTCTTGTTTAGTTGCCAAGTGTTGAATTCTACCACAGAGCTGTTCTCTGTTGTTAATGTTCTTCTTTTTGAAGGAGTGATGGAGTCGGTAGTGTGGTGGTGTTTATTGTACTGCTGTGTTGTGATGTCAAAGTCTACGTCAAGCATTGTGACAGCCACCAGTCACGAGCCACAAGTCTCCAGTCACGAGCTGCTAGTCTCAAGCCTGCAGGTTTCCCTGGTCTCTCGCCTCCAGTCTCAAGCCTCCAGTCTCAAGCCTCCAGTCTCTTAAGCCTTCAGTCTCCAGTCTCTCAAGCCTTCAGTCTCCAGTCTCCAGTCTCTTAAGCCTTCAGTCTCCAGTCTCCAGTCTCTCCAGTCTCCAGTCTCTTTAACAAACCTCTTTTGTGCACCCTCCTTACCCTCCTCTTCATTTGGGTCTACTTCCCTTCACCCTGCCTCCTGCCAAACAAAGGAAATGCGTCACCAAACAAAGGAAAAAGCAAGCTTCTGCAGCAGTGAGCCTGCAGTTTTATCTACCATGAGATCAACCTCCAAATGACTCAACTCAGAACAGGCATCTCTGTTGTTGTCATCCATCCAGTTACTGAACAGTGAACTTAAAGTTAACAGAAGAATAGAAAGTTTATTAATAGACAGGTTTATGAGGACAGTTAATAAAAAGGTTTAAAGAGAGTATTTTTCTTAACTCGCTGTACAGTTTTAAAGTTGTCAGTGCTTTTGTTTCCATGTAGAGGCTCTGCTTGTATCCTCACCCCTGTGTTTGACTATTTGGAGTGGATGTTATCAACCTTCATTAACCCTAACTGACCAATTAACAGCCTGGTGTCAAAGTGCCGCCGGGTCTCATTTGATGGCCGAGGGTCCGACCTCATTTTGTAAAATAGACGCCTGTCTCAAATAAACGCCAGGTTCGTTTAAACGCCTGGGGGCCATTATTTGAGATCAATGTTATTTTAACTTGGTTGCATGTAAGATTTTGCAATTTATTTTAACTGACCAGTAATTTATGTCTCATAATGTCAGTGCACCGCAGACAGCAAATCTTCAAGCTCTCAGTTCCATGCAAAAAAAGAAAAAAAAAGTTCGACAAGGTGGTAACGCGTCGTTGTGAATGTGTGGATCTGCTATTTTGGCCTCATGAGACTGTCGTGGAAGTGGAAGGATACGGGCCTCAAGTTGTCACGCCCCTTTTCTTCCTAATAAAGTGTTCTTGTGTAAAGTGTTCTCTGGACAATCTTGATATTTGCACTACTGTTCTTTAAAGTACTACAGTATATTGTTATACCTTGTATACCTATTGCTAAAAAAATAATAATAGTGGCCCAGTGCTGGCCAGTGCCAAAATAAAAGCCTGTTACCAAGAGACGCCTGGTCTCTTTTAAACGCCCGGGGTCCACATCGATTTTGCTACTAATTGGTCATTTACGGTACACATGCATGCACACACACACACACACACACTTGGATATATATGCCTTTTACTGCAGGAACCAACCAGAACCATCCAGAACCTGAACCTCTATATCTGATTCTGGGTCTGTTTGTTTCCATAGGCTAGCACACGGCACAGGTCGGCCTGGTTTCAGAAAGTTTCTTGGAATCCTTATTATCAATAAAGTATCAAATATTTTGCATAATAAATGCATGCATGGCCTCATATTTTGCCATTTTAACGTGCTTTAAGTTGACGGTGCCCCCCTGTCGTGTCAATGTTTCTATGTTTGTCTGTTCGGGTCTGAATGAAAAAGGAGGTTTTCTTGGTCATGTGACGTGGATGAGAGTTCAACTAGAACTTCCTGATTCAACAGGATTTGAGTTTGTTGGGATTTTGTCAAAGACACCAACCAAACCTCTGAGTGGTGCAGATGTCTGCTGCCTCCTCAGAGCAGACTGGAGCTCAGCCTCACTCACCTGTGGGAGCCCCAGCAGAGCCACGGTGTGATGGAGTTTCAGTTTAGGATCCAAGATGCTGGGTTTCATTGGTGTTTTGTGTTTTTAGGCCTCCTGGCACCGATGAATGAATGAACCATTGTTCCAGAGGGAGCTGGTGTCAGGTCAGTCCCTGTTTCTACAAGACCTCCTGCTGCAGAGCCACATTGGGAAACATCCATCCATCCATTTTCTTCCACTTATCCTGTGTAGGATTGTGTGTGTGTGTGTGTGTGTGTGTGTGCGTGTGTCAAGTCAAGTCAAGTCACAACAAAGTTCTCTCATGACTCTTTACTAGCAGAGCAGGTCCAGCACCAAACTGCTTCAATGAATCTACACCAACAATTCTCCACCAGCAGCACATCCTGCAACAGTGGTGATGAAAACCTTCCTTTTAACAGGCAGGAACGTTGAGCAGATCCAGGTTCAGTGGGGACGGCCTTCTGCTTTGACCGGTTGTGGGGAAAGAGAGCAGGAGAGCAGGGCAGAGACAAAGACAGAGAATGCTGTCCTAAAACAAGGACTGTTCAGTCAATGGTAGAGCAGAGTGGAGCAGAGGAAGCGTGCTGGGGCCAGAACCCAGAGGTCAATGGATCAAAACCATCCTCTGCTAAAAGAAGAAAAATAAAATGAACCAGTGTCTTTAGAAATGTGTGTCTGTTAAAAAGTGGTTCATAAGGATTTTGTCTTCCTCCACAATCACCAACCATTGTGAGAGTTAACAACAGTCCACTTTCTGACTGAAGCAAAAGTAGACTTCAAAAGGTTTTTCTGATTCAACATAGCAGCTAAATTTCCATTTCCTGAACAGGACAGGTTAAAAAAAAGGGAATGTTATGACTTCCTCTGTATGTTAGAATATGAACGACTAAAAATGTTCATCCACAGTTTTAAGTTAGAATTAAACTGAAAATACAAAAACCTTCCCTCTTCAATCCTGTCACTCAGTGTTTTAAACTGTTTCAAACAAATTCTACTGTTCAACAGTTCAAGTGTTTCTAATGAGATGGTTTCCAAATCAAATCGGTTGTCACAAGGGAAAATCTGCATGGGAACACACACACACACACACACACACACACACACACACACACACACACACACACACACACACACACAGAGTCCTACTGACTAACCCATGTTTTTCTTCACTTAAACCACCACTGGAGCATTGAAAGAGATTGCATGAGACACCATCAACTTACATTAAAAACCCCTGACTGCCTTTAATTCCCTCCTGGCTGCAGGAAATTAGACAGACCAGCCCCTAGAGCGGGGCTGCACGGTGGTGCAGTGGTCAGCACTGTGCCCTCACAGCAAGAAGGTCCCGGGTTTGAGTCCCGGCTCGGGCGTGGGATCTTTCTGTGTGGAGTTTGCATGTTCTCCCCGGGCCTGCGTGGCTTCTCTCCAGGTACTCGGGCTTCCTCCCACTGTCCAAAGACATGGACATTAGGGGACTAGGCTGATTGATACTCTAAATTGACCGTAGGTATGAGTGTGTGGGTGAATGGTTGTTCGTCTCTGTGTGTTGGCCCTGTGATGGACTGGCGACCTGTCCAGGGTGAACCCCGCCTCTCGCCCGTAGATGCTGGGATAGGCTCCAGTTTATTTGACAGCTGATTGAAACAGCAATATTGAACCAAGTACAGGATTGGAGGGAGACTGATGGTCGCTGTTTGGGTTTTTGAAGAACAAGGAGGGTGTGGCTTCAAGGTGGATTCTCAGAGACTATTTCCCCAACCTCTACATTGGCATCTACATTGTCATCCAGTCACGTGACTGAAGTCATCCAGTCACGTGACTGAAGTCATCCAGTCACATGACTGAAGTCATCCAGTCATGTCAGTGATGTCACTCTGCAGGACTGTCACTGCCATCACATTCTAGAAAAGAATCCAGACTCCACATTTCTGGGGCAGTTTTGCTCTTTAAACACTTGACAGTTCCAGGAAATTTAGTCTGGCTCAAGATCTTCAGATCAACCCAGGACAGAAGGCAATGACTCCATTGGATTGTATCGTTGGAGCATTCAGAGATCTGGTGGATCTCAGTAGGAGCTGTATTTATCCACTGAATGATCCTGGTCAATGTGATCCTGCTCCTCCATCTCTCAGGCTGACAGAGCAGGAGGACCTGACTGAGAAGAAAGCTGCACTTGAGCAGCTTCAGTCTCTGTGTGACAACACACAGGCAGAAAACCAGAATTTGAGGGAACAAGTTTCTACTCTTGAACGTGAGAATAAAAGAGCAATCCAGGAGCTACAGAACCTCACTGCTGTGGTGGCCAACCTCAAAATGGTCCAGGACAAGAACCAGACTCAGATAGAATATCTGAACGCAACAGTCCACAGTCTTCAGTGTGAGGGGAGGAAGGTTGATGGAGAGAACAATGAGCTCAGAAAAGAGCTGACCCACGTTCAGTCTCTGAGGGAGAGTGAACAGGTGGAGATGAAATGTCTTGAGGAAGACCTGACTGAGAAGAAAAGTGCACTTGATCAGCGTCAGTCTCTGTGTGACAAGAGATGGACAGAAAACCAGAATTTGTGGGGACAGGTTTCTAGTCTTGGACAAGAGAATATCATTGCATATCATCTAGTAGAGAACATGTCTGCCATGGTGGGCAACCTTGAATCTGTGAGGGAGGAGAACCAGGCTCAGATCAGAGACCTGAACACACAAGTCCACAATCTTCAGCTTGAGGTGAAGATGGTTTACAAGGAGAAGTGTGACCTCAAGTGTGAGCTCTTGAACAGCTGAGGTCCCAGAGTGAGGAGAGACAGGCAGAAAATGGATGTTTGAGGAGACGAGTTTCTACTGCATCTCAGGAGACAGAGACCTTCACTGCTGAGTTGGCCCACCTTGAATCAAGGAAGGACCAGGACCCCACAAAGACTGGCAGTCTGAACAGTGAAGTTCAGAGTCTTCTATGTGCAGTGAGAACACAAAAGAAGAAAAGGAACAGTGCTCAGTGGGAAATCCTGGGAAATCTTCATGATTTAAAAAGCTGTTTGAAAGAGGAAAATCATGACCTTCAAGCGAAGGTCCAGCAAACTTCTGAAGAGCAAACAGACTCTCCCCTACGTCCAGCCAGAGAAGAGCAAGCAGACTCTCCCCCACGTCCAGCCAGAGAAGAGAGAACAGACTCTCCCCTATGTCCAGCCAGAGAAGAGCAAGCAGACTCTCCCCTACGTCCAGCCAGAGAAGAGCAAGCAGACTCTCCCCTACATCCAGCCAGAGAAGAGCAAACAGACTGTCCCCTACGTCGAGCGAGAGAAGAGCAAACAGACTCTCCCCTACATCCAGCCAGAGAAGAGCAAACAGACTCTCCCCTACGTCCAGCCAGAGAAGAGCAAACAGACTCTCCCCCACGTCCAGCCAGAGAAGAGAGAACAGACTCTCCCCTATGTCCAGCCAGAGAAGAGCAAGCAGACTCTCCCCTACGTCCAGCCAGAGAAAAGCAAACAGACTCTCCCCTACGTCCAGCCAGAGAAGAGCAAACAGACTGTCCCCTACGTCGAGCGAGAGAAGAGCAAACAGACTCTCCCCTACATCCAGCCAGAGAAGAGCAAAAAGACTCTCCCCTACATCCAGCCAGAGAAGAGCAAACAGACTCTCCCCTACGTCCAGCCAGAGAGGAGCAAACAGACTCTCCCCTACGTCCAGCCAGAGAAGAGCAAACAGACGCTCCCCTACGTCCAGCCAGAGAAGAGCAAACAGACGCTCCCCTACGTCCAGCCAGAGAAGAGCAAACAGACTCTCCCCTACGTCCAGCCAGAGAAGAGCAAACAGAGTCTCCCCTACGTCCAGCCAGAGAAGAGCAAGCAGACTCTCCCCTACGTCCAGCCAGAGAAGAGCAAGCAGACGCTCTCACATGTTCTTCTGCAGAGGAGCGATGGGATTCTGCTGCATGTCCTGCAACTGAAAAGCAGAATGATGGGGGCACCCTGGAGACTGGACCTGCTCGGGGTCAAACCAGAGGTCTACTGAGCCATGTGACATCTTGTGTAGAAGATGCTCTGTTCATGTTCATAGCTTCTTCTTTGTGTGCTTTTCCTCAACTCTGTTTTCTTTGTGTGTTCTATATGATGATACCTTGATCACCATAGCAGTTGATCCCAGCTTGATTAGCTGAGTGCTTTGCAGTCTAAAGCACTTTAGTGACACCTGTGGGGTCCCTTATCCTCCCTGACCACAGGGATTCAGCCTCACTGAAGGAGAGTGAACCTTCCAGGTTGCAGCTCCTAGACTCTGGAACGCTCTCCCACTGGACATGAGGATGCTGTGGACACCTTTAGAAAGAAGCTAAAGACCCATTTGTTTCGTAATATTATTGTTCATGATGGAATCGTCCCTCTGTACCTGCCCACACAGGTCAAGAGGTCAAATGATTCCCTGTTTAAAACAGCTCTTCCATCACATGGATGTGCATCCCAACAGTCAGAGCTCACAGACGCTCCTATTCCCTCCAGTGTGAGGCACTACGAGTGACTGATGAGGGTCAGGGGGGTCAGGCTAGTCCAGATAGTGGGTCTGTATGACGTTGGTAGGGAGGGATAAGGTAGTGGCAGAGTTCAGGCTGTAGTTGTGCTCCAACAGTTGAGACAGGGCAGGACAAAAAATGACCTCCTGATGGCGTTAGGAGTGATTCTTACAAGAACCAATCAGTGACAGTGGGTGGTGACCTGCTCATGTGACGCTTGTGTTGATGATTACTGGGTCTCCTCCATGCTCATTTATCATGAATGAATCCCTCTGAGTAAAACACCTGATGACTCCTGAGTTGTTTCACAAAATGTGTGTGTATGTGTATGTGTGTGTGTGTGTGTGTGTGTGTGTGTGTGTGTGTGTGTATGTGTGTGTGTGTGGGCAATCACTACAAGTTATCTATGTATAGATCAAACAGTTATTCATCAATTGGATACATTGAGAGTGGAAGTTCAGGTTTCCTGTAATTCAGTTTGCAGACAACACAGAAAACTGCCCCTGACCCCTCCCCTCATTCTGGAGGCTTTAACATGAAAATGAAAATGCTGAGAGACACAAATGCGAATCAGGGTATCTGACCAGAGGTGACATATTTTTTAATGCTTTTCTTGTTATATTTGTTATATATGTTCTGTATGGTTATATTTGTTATGGTTGTTATGGAGTTGATGGTTATTATCTCTTTTTCTTGTGTCTTTGTCTTTGTCGTCCTCCCCTTCGTCCGTCCTGGATTTTTGACCCTGGTTGCAGGAAGCGTGTGACCTCAACTCCTTTTTCTGTGTTGCTGAACGTAGAGCCTTGCTTCATTGTGCTCGCTAAAGTGTGATCCTCCCTGCTAATTCCTTATTTCGTTGACTAATTACCCACCAAAAATTAATACCTAATTGCTTTATTTGGCTGAAGTTTAAAAGACCATCATTCTGGTAGCAACAATCTTTCTGCCTTGTAAACACGCTAAGCTAACGATGGCTTCTCCCTCTTGTTCTCCTCTCTCCTGCTCAGAGTGCCACATGTTTTGTTCCTCCTCTGCCTCCTTTAGTGATACTGATAAGTGTGTTAAATGTAGTTTTTTTGTTGTGTTGGAGGTGAGGCTTAGCCATGTTGAATTGGACCTGCAGCGGCTCTGCACCAAAAGCTGCGAGAGCTAGCCAACTCTCATTAGCTGGTGCGGACCACCTTAGCTTAGCTCCTAGCTTAGGCCCAACTAGCGCTCCCCCAGCAGCTCCCAAGCATCTGGGAGAGCGCCAAGAAAAGTTGGGCCTAAGCTAGGATGTGCTTGCTTATGAAGATTTGTTGGGTGTAAATTCATTTAAGGAGTGTTGAACTGGACCTGTTCTACTTGTAAAGTGTAACTTTTGTTGTTATTTGGTGCTTTCCAGGGTTATGACTTGACTTCATTGCAGCTTTGACCTGAGCAGGTGTTCATTCACATCTCAGTAACAGGGGACACTTTAGCACACCAGTGGACAAACATCAGCATTCATCACCCAGCAGCTCCTCTGATCAACAGAACAAGTTAAAGTATTCTGGAGAATGAGGGCATCGATCCCTCTACCTCTCACATGCTAAGCGAGCGCTCTACCATTTGAGCTAATTCCCCTGTTAAGGAGCACAGCAGATAATGGAGGTTGACCTTCATCATTGTTGAATGAGCATCACCAGTTGAAGCTTCTCTGGTTGACCAATGTCATGGAGACCAAGGGTTCCATGACATGAATGATTAATTGAAGGTAGCATTTGTCTTGGTATGAACAGTTTATGTAAATTAGAGGCACACACACATGTTAATGGTGAGGTTTATTGAATCAGCAAACATGTGAAACATTTTCTATGCCATGTGTGCCAGGGAGGGACCTGGGAAGCACAGGGGGACCGGCCATCCTGCCTGTGGAAAATGAAGACCCCAGTGTCAGTCAGTGGTAATCACTGTGCAAGGCCTGGTATTTCGTGTTGATCAAGTTTGTCTCATGTAAATGTGGCAGTTTCAGTCGTCACGTCAGTCCTCACCTCTTCCTGGTGGTTTCCTTAAAGGGGGTGGAGCCAAAAGGGGAGAGTGGCCCAAGGAAGCTCCTTAAGAGCTGTAGGTGCAAACCTTTGCTCCCAGATGGGGGAGGGGGTACAATCACAGGCAAGGTTCATTGAATGATTATGCATGTGGATGTATTATTGAGTTGGTGTAGTCGTCTGGAATCATGTATATATTTAGTCAGGTTAAGTTGTTGAGATGGTGCTGGTTTGATGTAAATATTGATTGTAGAGCATGGTTGTGGTCTCACCTCCACTCTATGGGCCATCCATCGTCATCTTCTGCTTATTCCTTACTAGTAAGGGTCACGGGGGGGGGGGGCTGGAGCCTATCCCAGCATCTACGGGCGAGAGGCAGGGTTCACCCTGGACAGGTCGCCAGTCCATCGCAGGGCCAACATAGAGAGACGAACAACCATTCACACTCACAGTCACACCTACAGTCAATTTAGAGTATCAATCAGCCTAGTCCCCTAATTGCATGTCTTTGGACCGTGGGAGGAAGCCGGAGTACCTGGAGAGAACCCACGCAGGAACAGGGAGAACATGCAAACTCCACACAGAAAGATCCAACGCCCGAGCCGGGACCTTCTTGCTGTGAGGGCACAGTGCTAACCTCTGCACCACCGTGCAGCCCCGCTATGGGGGCTGATCTGTCTAATTTCCTGTAGCCAGGAGGGGATAAAAGGCAGTCAGGGGTTTTTAATGTAAGTTGATGGTGTCTCATGCAATCTCTTTCAATGCTCCAGTGGTGGTTTAAGTGAAGAAAAACATGGGTTAGTCAGTAGGACTCTGTGTGTGTGTGTGTGTGTGTGTGTGTGTGTGTGTGTGTGTGTGTGTGTGTGTGTGTGTGTGTTTGTGTGTTTCCATGCAGATTTTCCCTTGTGACAACCGATTTGATTTGGAAACCATCTCATCTAAATCTCCTCTCCAAAAACCCTCTTCTGCAACTTTGTACCCAAGTTGTCTCCTCATCAGGCACCACAGTATCCAGTAGGTTCAGTTAAAACAGTCATCAGTGATTAATGTTCATGTTCAATGATGAGGTTTTGATTTATTCTTCTAGAATCATCTGAACAAACCCTCCTCAACACAGTGAAGCCTTCATCTGACAGGAGGAGTTTCTTTTCCCAGTGATTCCACTGATAATGAAAAGCTTCGTTCATCAGACTGGTCTGATAGGATCAACTACTGGTTGCTCTGGAGTGCAAACAGCAACCTGTCAGGAAACATTAGTCAGATCAAAGCCAAGATTAAAGCAAGAGCCTCCAGATCAAAGTCAGAATTGATGATGATGTCATCAGGGGGCTTTGATAGTTTATTTATTTGTACCTGGAATTCTGTCTTTGATGTCAGGAGGACATGAAAGAAACCCAATTGAGGAAAGTAGAGGAGAACATTCAGCTTCACTAGAAACACTTGAACTGTTGAACAGTAGAATTTGTTTGAAACAGTTTACAACACTGAGTGACAGGATTGAAGAGGGGAGATTTTTGTATTTTCAGTTTAATTCTAACTTTAAACTGGGGATGAACATTTTTAGTCGTTCATATTCTAATATACAGAGGAAGTCATGACATTCCCTTTTTTTTAACCTGTCCTGTTCAGGAAATGGAAATGGAAATTTAGCTGCTATGTTGAATCAGAAAAACCTTTTGAAGTCTACTTTTGCTTCAGTCAGAAAGTGGACTGTTGTTAACTCTCACAATGGTTGGTGATTGTGGAGGAAGAAAGAATCCTTATGAACCTCTTTTTAACAGACACACATTTCTAAAGACACTGATTCATTATATTTTTCTTCTTTTAGCAGAGGATGGTTTCGATCCATCGACCTCTGGGTTATGGGCCCAGCACGCTTCCTCTGCGCCACTCTGCTCTACCACTGACTGAACAGTCCTTGTTGTAGAAGAGCATTCTCTGTCTTTGTCTCTGCCCTGCTCTCCTGCTCTCTTTCCCCTCATTTAGTCCTTGACATGACCCATGCTCTACAGCTCTGCGGGTGGAATGAAGACCTGCGTCTGCTCTGCCCGTGCCGTCCTTCGTCTCAACCTAAATTGTTTGACCCACCTTTATAATGATCAGACTCGCTCCCGCTGAGCGCGCCAGACGCTGCAGACAACACAACCAAACTGGCCCTGATCAGAATTTGACAGGCCGAACTCGCGCCGAAATCTTTACAAAAAATCCATTTTTGTCACCCACGTGAAGATGGGTGGGAACATGCCCTAAAAACACCAAGAATAATATCCACCACCTTCTGAACGGGGCCTGGCCCGTCTCCTGCATCAGGGGCCGCCGCAGTCGCACATCAGCTGTTCAACAGCTGTTCGCCCTAACACTCAATGAGTCAAAGACATAGAAGCTCAAGCTGCTGTTGCGGAAGCCGTGATCGTATAGTGGTTAGTACTCTGTGTTGTGGCCGCAGCAACCCCGGTTCGAATCCGGGTCACGGCAGCATGAGATAAATTTCTTTGTGTGTATTGATGGACACAAGCCAAGCAGAAAATTCCCATGATGCAATAGGGCAGTGTTTGGTAAGTGCTGAGCAGGCGTCAGTCTGACAACAATGTCATATTATTGTGTCATCACTTGACCAGACCCAAAAGTAGGCTCAGGTATCAGTTTCTTCTCAATGCTAACGTCTGCTAGCTTAGTCTGCTACTTTGATGGCTCTGCCTGCTCAAAGGTCCAGACCCCTGGATGTGGTGGTTCCTACCTGAACGTAGATTCTGTCAGCTCATGTTGTTAAATCAACTCACCAGGAACACCAGTAGATTTCAATGGACTGACAATGAGTCTCATTGAATGGTAAACATGTCAAATATGAAGTCATCACCTGAGGAGGTCTGCTGCTGGAATGAAGCTCCAGATATTCACAAGATATTCTAGATCTTAAAATAAAGCATTTTTATATTTGATTTATTGTTCATCAGCCTGCTTCATGTGGTGTGATTTTATGTGTCCTATATCAATAGAACTTTGTAAACGATCGTCCCTCAGGATGTAGAACGATGTCAAAAAGTCTTCTCTCAGCTCTCCTTTCCTCTGAACAGAGGAGTCTCTGCTGAGGTCGTCCCTGTCAGAGTCCTGATGTCTATTAAGTCTTCTGTTTCTCGTTATTGTGAAAAGTTGAACAGCTACAAGAAAACAACACAGTTTTGGGGGGTTTTTTTGGACGGGCACACAGAGCGGTGCTGCTGCTGTGGTGACAGGAATGGTCACCATGGCAACAACTCAGCAGCAGGAAGCAGGAACTGAGTAGAACGTCTGAATGAATGCAGACTATTGAGATTTATTGAGAATTGTGCTGAACTTAAGTGTACTTTTTGAGTGTGAATTGTTTCGTGCGGCATTTCAGACACACAGACAGACTCAGGCAGACAAAAGATGAGGGGAAGGGAAGTAACCTGAAAAGGAGAGGAGAGGTTCAACATCAAACTAAATGTCCTACCACAAAATCTCTTTCTAGTTCCAGGACCATCTGGAGAAACTGCCTTCTAACCTTTTCTGAATTGAACAAAATGCTCTCCAGATTTATCTGCAGGGGAAGAAACCCAGGCTCAAGTTTACACCACGACATGAATGAGCCCCAGTTCCTGCTGGACTGGCCCATCAAAACCTGGAAAAATGTTTCCGTAAAGTCCAAATCTCAATGAATAATTAGGAATGTTAACAGGAGAATGTCACTACAAGTCATTGAATGATGTGCTGTTCATCCTGGGTTCAAGCCTCATGAAATGAACCCTAGATTTAAATCCTGGATTCAAAGGAGAAACAACTTTCTATTCACTTGTGGAAAATGGAAATTTAAAAGACTTGAAAGCCTGAGAAGAGAATATCACTGAGAAAGTCTGACTTTTTAGAATCCTCTGAGGTGAGCAATTATTTTGGAACACGACATCAGAAATGAAACAGACTTTAATGATCCAGCGCTGAAAATATGTTTGTCTTCCCATCAAGAAAGCAGAAGAACCTCCTATTGTCTGTTGTTTTCCATCTGACCTGATTCTTGGTTGTCAGCTCACTGGCTCATTGGCTTTCTTGATGGAACAACAAAGCAAAAGTTGAAGACTTTGAATATCCAGGCCTCTGGCGTGATTCTCAGCTGTCATTGAAACTCCACATGAACTCAGTGTCCCAGCAAATATCTGGTTGGCTGAAATGACTTTTGTCCTTCTGTTGACTTTTTCCACAAGAAGTCTGGAAAAGTTTTAGAACACAGTTCATGTTCCCAATACTGGACTATGCTGGTGGTTTCTATGGCAACACTGGTGACGGCCCCAGCCTGGGTCCTATGCAGCGTTCTGTGTGAGGGTCCTGTTGGTGGGGGTGTTTGTGTCTTTGCCGGTCTGAAGCAGCCTGGTCATGAGGCTGACTGGGAGCACCAGGCCAGTGTTCCCAGTTAGGCCTGTTTAACCCCACCTTCCCAGACGTCTGTCTCCCTTTTGCGCTCAGCCAGCGTCCTGTTGTTGTCCTTTTGTTTGTCCTTGTTTTCCACCAACAATATGCAGCACACACTGACATCACATCACACACTCTCCTCCACTGCTGACACTGACTTCCACACCTCACATGGTTGATGATTGACTTCAATAAATGCTGATTTGCTGCTACCAGGTTTTGCTGCCCCTCTGAGCCGGTCCTAACACATTCAGACATCAATCTTTGTCCTCTCAGTGTCTGATATAATCGTCTTTGTAGGTTTGTGCTCAGGTGCTTGGATAGAACCCATCATTATTGAATGTAGGAGTCCCAAAGACAGCTCCACTGGTCAGGATTTATTTTCAAATGTGTCCACTTGAATTTCCCTTCATACTTGAAACAACTTTTAGTTCCTTTAAGCTCACAATCCAACCTAGAGTGTAGAGATCCTTTGTTTCTGTGTCTGCCTAGAATCAGCAAAGAAACTGGGCATCGCACATTCATATTTGAGTCAAGTCAGTTTGATCATTTGGAAACCATCTTGAGGAGATTTGGAGAAAGTTCAATCATTCAGCTGCAGTTACAGTGACTTACAACACTGCAACAACAACAAAAAACACCCTCCACAAACACTCTTGTCCAACTTTTGTGCCCAAATTTTCTCCTCATGAGGCACCAAATCAAGTCAAATCATTTTTATTTGTTAGAACCAAATCACAACAAAGTTCTCTCATGACTCTTTACTAGTAGAGCAGGTCCAGCACCAAACTGCTTCAATGAATCTACACCCAACAATTCTCCACCAGCAGCAAATCCTGCAACAGTGGTGATGAACACCTTCCTTTTAACAGGCAGGAACGTCGAGCAGATCCAGGATCAGTGGGGACGGTCTTCTGCTTTGACCGGTTGTATTTAAAGCTCCATCAGATTGGAACAACCTTTCCTCCTCACTTGGGTCTCTCTCTTCCTTTCTCATCTTCAAATCATCAAGCATTTTCAAACATCTGCTCTTGTTTCTGATGCACCTCCCCTTTTCTCTCCAGGATTCACTCTCTACTTGTTCTTGTTTGTTCTCTGTACTGTAAATATGTGGATATTTGTGTATGAATATGCATTGTGTACTTTAATGGTGCATGGAAGCAGTATTTATTTAGATGGGTGTTTAAATGTATGCGTATGTGAACACAGGCCCACTCTTATTCTGCAGTGAGATATCTCTGATCATACTTTGTATAATACTGGATGGTGGTGGTGGTGGTGGTGGGGGGGGGGGGCTTTGGGGAACATTGTTGGCCTGTACCTGGGTGTATGATGTGTGTGTCCTTGTGTTGAAATGTTTGGTATTTTGTTGAGAATCTACTTTTATTATTGTTGTATTGTTGGTCATTATTTGTCAGGACCCCCTCCAAAATGAGATGGTGCATCTCAAGGGGCTGCCCTTGAAATCAAGAATCAAGAATGAAGGTGTCTGCTGGTCTTGGTGGACCCTCTGCTTCTCAAGCTGAGTCAACAGATTCCTGTGTTGATTGAGTCATTGTGTATCCTGGCTGCATTCAGCGCTTTCACCGCTGCAGCCCAGCGTGATTGCCAGTCAGGACAGGTGTTATTAAGAATGGAAGAGGGGACAGTTTTGGCAGGACAAGTTGCTCCACATTCAGAGGATGGTGGGAATTATAAAGGCTGGTGACAAACTCCTTCACTGTGTGGGAGGTTCAGAGTCCCTGGTTTGATTGCAGCTTTGACCTGAGCAGGTGTTCATCCTCATCTCAGTAACAAGGGGACACTTTATCACACCAGTGGACAAACATCAGCATTCATCACCCAGCAGCTTCTCTGATCAACAGAACAAGCTGAAGTATTCTGAGAAGGAGGGCATGGATCCCTCTACCTCTCACATGCTAAGCTAGCGCTCTACCATTTGAGCTAATTCCCCTGTTAAGGAGCACAGCAGATAATGGAGGTTGACCTTCATGCAGGGTTGGATGACCTTCACCAGTTGGAGCTTCTCTGGTTCAACAAACCCTTGGGACCAAGACAGGGATTGGAACCTGTGCAGGTCTAGACCCATGTTTAAGTTGGTGGAGACAATTGTTTAAACCAGGGACTGAATGAAAAGACTTGCCCAGAGTCCAGCTCACTCTTCTGAACCGACCCCCATCTCTGTGTGGAGTAAACATCAGAGGTGGGGGGTGCAGGTTCTGCTTTGACCTCCTGACCTCCTGGGTAAAGCAGTGGAGATGTTGAGCTTGAAGGAGTTGACAGCCTCCTTCATCTTCTCATTGGTTTGCTAAACTCAGCATCATGAAGTGTTGCTGAAATTCAACATGTCAGCTGAGGCCAGAGATTCCTGCGTTCCCTGAGTCCTTGAGTGTCGTCTCTGTTGTTTGAAAGCACAAAGCTGTTCCTGATGGTCCAGTGTGTCAGATTCTGGGCTCTCACAGCTGTAACTGGGGTTTGAGCTCCGTTAAGGGACTGGTTTTGTGGAGAGAACCAAGCAGAAGAATTGACAGTTTCAGCAGGAAAGGTGACCATTGCTCCACAACCTCAGTCCCAGGATTCATTCCTGCTTCACCCAGCATGGCCCTATGATCAACAGAAATGAACTGCCAGTGGAGGTCCTCAGTAATCCAGGTCATGGTTTCTCTAGATTGCTTTGTTGTAGTCAGGACACTTGCAAATATCAGCCTCTTTCCTCCATGATCTCTCATTCTTTCTGTTCTCTCCATTTCTCCTCTTCATTTCTACTCCTTGCTGACTGTTGTTCCTCATTTGTGGCAGAGTTCAGTCAGTGGACCAGACATTTTGCCACTACACTGTCCATCATCAGGGCATTTAACATCCAGGACTGGCTCCCAGATCATGGCCATGACCTCATCCCCTGCACCAGTGGACAGTTCATCAAGGATGGCAAACATGTGGGTCTCAATTCCCCTCCATCTTTGTAGGTTGGTTACATTTCCTCCTGGTCTTTAATCCATCTTTAGTTGACATTTTTCTGTTGAGCCCAGTTTGTTGACTGCCAGGCTGTCTTACTTTTCAATGGCACAGCAGCAGACAGCAAGAGGGTTGCGATGGTGCAGTTGGTAAAATCCCTATCTATGGTCTGCAGAAATATGCTGGGAGTTCTTTTTTATTGTGAACCAGAATTCAAAGACTGACCAAGGAAACCAAAGCACAGAATTTAGAGATCAAAGAAAGAAATCAAAGACAGAACCTGAAGATCAGGAAATGGCACAGATCAATGAGATCCATGGACTCATCAGTGAAGGTTTTCTTTGGTTCACGGTCACTTGTTGTCGTACTGGTGTGATGATGTCAGACCCTTCACATTCAGTTCAAACAGACTCCAAAGTGTAGCTGTGATGCAGAGGGCAGTAGCCTTGTGCTTGGTACCGTCATGGTTCTCTGCATTGTTAGCAAACTCACCAAAGACCTCCCTGAAAGCAGGATCATTTTCCCACAGTGCTTTTTTAACCAAGTACCAATTTGTCCCTCTTTAAAAACAACAAACAAAGATGAGGTCAGACTGAGATGGACGAGATGATATGGATGTGATTTATGGCTTTCAAACTCCAAATATTAAATTTTTCTTCAGGGCTTTTGAGAGGCTCTGGGTAATGAATGAAAATTTAAGTTGGGAAAAAACGACATGCGGGGTCACTGTGTGTGTTTACACGTGTGTGTATTTCTTGTTTTATTGTGTTGGAGACCATTTCCATCATCAACACTGATCAGGAGTCCCCGTCCTCATGGGGACCAAAGACCGGCCCTGATGCAGCGCAATGCAGTTTGTGCATTCTTGCATGAATTTCAGAGTCAAGGTCTGGATTGAGTTGAGTTTCAAATAAAGATTAAGATTCAGTTGGTTAAGATTAAGATTAAGATTAAGATTAAGGTTAGGCTGCATATAGAATGAAGTTGATCGAATGTTCTCATAAGAATAGCTGGGCACACCTGAGTGTGTTTACATGCAGACTTCCTCTTGTGACAACTGATGTCATTGGAAACCATCTTGAGGACATTTGGAGAAAGTTCAATCATTCAGCTGCAGTTACAGCGACTTACAACACTGCAACAACAACAAAAAATCACCCTCCACAAACACTCTTGTCCAACTTTTGTGCCCAAATTTTCTCCTCATGAGGCATCAAATCACTACAAAAACAGCCATTAAGTTGATCTGGTTGGGCACTGGTATTTGTTCTTGCTGCAGCTCATTTCCAGCTCTTAACAAGAACTCAAGAGTTTCAGAACAGCCAAGGTTGGGGACTGGAATTCTAAAATGTCCCCTGGAACCAAACAACCTTGCGAGAGCACGCCTGGCACGCTCAGCGGGAGCGAGTCCGATCATTATAAAGGTGGGTCAAACAATTTAGGTTGAGACGAAGGACGGCACGGGCAGAGCAGACGCAGGTCTTCATTCCACCCACAGAGCTGTAGAGCATGGATCATGTCAAGGACTAAATGAGGGGAAAGAGAGCAGGAGAGCAGGGGAGCAGGGGAGCAGGAGAGCAGGGCAGAGACAAAGACAGAGAATGCTCTCCTAAAACAAGGACTGTTCAGTCCATGGTAGCGCAGAGTGGAGCAGAGGAAGCGTGCTGGGCCCATAACCCAGAGGTCGATGGATCGAAACCATCCTCTGCTAAAAGAACAAAATAAAATGAACCTTAGAAATGTGTGTCTGTTAAAAAGAGGTTCATAAGGATTTTGTCTTCCTCCACAATCACCAACCATTGTGAGAGTTAACAACAGTCCACTTTCTGACTGAAGCAAAAGTAGACTTCAAAAGGTTTTTCTGATTCACCATAGCAGCTAAATTTCCATTTCCTGAACAGGACAGGTTAAAAAAAAGGGAATGTCATGACTTCCTCTGTATGTTAGAATATGAACTACTAAAAATGTTCATGCCCAGTTTTAAGTTAGAATTAAACTGAAAATACAAAAACCTTCCCTCTTCAATCCTGTCACTCAGTGTTGTAAACTGTTTCAAACAAATTCTACTGTTCAACAGTTCAAGTGTTTCTAATGAAGCTGAATGTTCTCCTCTGCTTTCCTCAATTGGGTTTCTTTCATGTCCTCCTGACATCAAAGACAGAATTCTAGGTACAAATAAAGACACTATCAAAGCCCCCTGATGACATCATCATCAATTCTGACTTTGATCTGGAGGCTCTTGCTTTAATCTTGGCTTTGATCTGACTAATGTTTCCTGACAGGTTGCTGTTTCCACTCCAGAGCAACCAGTAGTTGATCCTATCAGACCAGTCTGATGAACGAAGCTTTTCACTGTCAGTGGAATCACTGGGAGAAGAAACTCCTCCTGTCAGATGAAGGCTTCACTGTGTTGAGGAGGGTTTGTTCAGATGATTCTGGAAGAATAAATCAAAACCTCATCATTGAACATGAACATTAATCACTGATGACTGTTTTACCTGAACCTACTGGATACTGTGGTGCCTGATGAGGAGACAACTTGGGTACAAAGTTGAAGAAGAGGGTTTTTGGAGAGGAGATTTAGATGAGATGGTTTCCAAATCAAATCTGTTGTCACAAGGGAAAGTCTGCATGGAAACACACAAACACACACACACACACACACACACACACACACACACACACACACACACACACACACACACACACACACACAGAGTCCTACTGACTAACCCATGTTTTTCTTCACTTAAACCACCACTGGAGTATTGAAAGAGATTGCATGAGACACCATCAACTTACATTAAAAACCCCTGACTGCCTTTAATTCCCTC
This sequence comes from Aulostomus chinensis, assembly GCF_037954235.1. Taxonomy (NCBI): domain Eukaryota; kingdom Metazoa; phylum Chordata; class Actinopteri; order Syngnathiformes; family Aulostomidae; genus Aulostomus; species Aulostomus chinensis. The sequence goes on from NC_141320.1 coordinate 42,739,074, forward strand.
CTGGCTGCAGGAAATTAGACAGACCAGCCCCCATAGCGGGGCTGCACGGTGGTGCAGTGGTTAGCACTGTGCCCTCACAGCAAGAAGTTTCCGGGTTCAAGTCCTGGCTCGGGCGCGGGATCTTTCTGTGTGGAGTCTCCATGTTCTCCCCGTGCCTGCGTGCGTCCTCTCTGATACTCCGGCTTCCTCCCACAGTCCAAAGACATGCAATTTGGGGACGAGGCTGATTGATACTCTAAATTGACCGTAGGTGTGAGTGTAAATGGTTGTTCGTCTCTGTGTGTTGGCCCTGCGATGGATTGGCGACCTGTCCAGGGTGAACCCCGCCTCTCGACCGTAGATGCTGGGATAGGCTCCAGCCCCCCCGCAACCCTTACTAGTAAGGAATAAGCAGAAGATGACGATGGATGGCCCATAGAGTGGAGGTGAGACCACAACCATGCTCTACAATCAATATTTACATCAAACCAGCACCATCTCAACAACTTAACCTGACTAAATATATACATGATTCCAGACTACTACACCAACTCAATAATACATCCACATGCATAATCATTCAATGAACCTTGCCTGTGATTGTACCCCCTCCCCCATCTGGGAGCAAAGGTTTGCACCTACAGCTCTTAAGGAGATTCCTTGGGCTTCTCTCCCCTTTTGGCTCCACCCCCTTTAAGGAAACCACCAGGAAGAGGTGAGGACTGACATGATGACTGAAACTGCCACATTTACATGAGACGAACTAGATAAACACAAAATACCAGGCCTTGCACAGTGATTCCCACTGACTGACACTGGGGTCTTCATTTTCCACAGGCAGGATGGCCGGTCCCCCTGTGCTTCCCAGGTCCCTCCCTGGAACACATGGCATAGAAAATGTTTCACTTGTTTGCTGATTCAATAAACCTGACCCTTAACATGTGTGTGTGCCTCTAATTTACATAAACTGTTAATACCAAGACAAATGCTACCTTCAATTAATCATTGATGTCATGGAACCCTTGGTCTCCATTACATTGGTCAACCAGAGAAGCTTCAACTGGTGACGCTCATTCAACCATGATGAAGGTCAACCTGCATTATCTGCTGTGCTCCTTAACAGGGGAATTAGCTCAAATGGTAGAGCGCTCGCTTAGCATGTGAGAGGTAGAGGGATCGATGCCCTCATTCTCCAGAATACTTTAACTTGTTCTGTTGATCAGAGGAGCTGCTGGGTGATGAATGCTGATGTTTGTCCACTGCTGTGATAAAGTGTCCCCTGTTACTGAGATGTGAATGAACACCTGCTCAGTTCAAAGCTGCAATGAAGTCAAGTCGTAACCCTGTAAAGCACCAAATAACAACAGTTACACTTTACAAGTAGAACAGGTCCAGTTCCACACTCCTTAAATGAATTTACACCCAACTATTCTTCATGAGCAAGCACATCCTAGTTTAGGCCCAACTTTTCTTGGCACTCTCCCAGATGCTTGGGAGCTGCTGGGGGAGCGCTAGTTGGGCCTAAGCTAGGAGCTAAGCTAAGGTGGTCCGCACCAGCTAATGAGGGCTGGCTAGCTCTTGCAGCATTTGGTGCAGAGCCGCTGCAGGTCCAATTCAACATCGCTAAGCCTCACCTCCAACACAACAAGAAAACTACATTTAACACACTTATCAGTATCACTAAAGGAGGCAGAGGAGGAACAAAACATGTGGCACCCTGAGCAGGAGAGAGGAGAACAAGAGGGAGAAGCCATCGTTAGCTTAGCGTGTTTACAAGGCAGAAAGACTGTTGCTACAAGAATGACGGTCTTTTAAACTTCAGCCAAATAAAGCAATTCGGTATTCATTTTTGGTGGGTAATTAGTCAAGGAAATCAGGAATTAGCAGGGAGGATCACACTTTAGCGAGCACAATGAAGCAAGGCTCTACGTTCAGCAACACAGAAAAAGGAGTTGAGGTCACAGGCTTCCTGCAACCAAGGTCAAAAATCCAGGACGGACGAAGGGGAGGACAACAAAGACAAAGACACAAGAAACAGAGATAATAACCTTAAACTCCATAACAACCATAACACATATTGCCCACACACACACATACACACACACACACACACACACACACACACACACACACACACACACACACACATTTTGTGAAACAACTCAGGAGTCATCAGGTGTTTTACTCAGCGGGATTCATTCATGATAAATGAGCATGGAGGAGACCCAGTAATCATCAACACAAGCGTCACATGAGCAGGTCACCACCCACTTTTATTGATTGGTTCTTGTAAGAATCACTCCTAACGCCATCAGGAGGTCATTTTTTGTCCTGCCCTGTCTCAACTGTTGGAGCACAACTACAGCCTGAACTCTGCCACTACCTTATCCCTCCCTAACATCCTCATACAGACCCACTATCTGGACTAGCCTGACCCCCCTGACCCTCATCAGTCACTCGTAGTGCCTCCCACTGGAGGGAATAGGAGCGTCTGTGAGCTCTGACTGTTGGGATGCACATCCATGTGATGGAAGAGCTGTTTTAAAAAGGGAATCATTTGACGTCTTGACCTGTGTGGGCAGGTACAGAGGGACGATTCCATCATGAACAATAATATTGCGAAACAAATGGGTCTTTAGCTTCTTTCTGAAGGTGTCCAGAGCGTCCTCATGTCCAGTGGGAGAGCATTCCAGAGTCTAGGAGCTGCAACCTGGAAGGCTCCCTCTCCTTCAGTGAGGCTGAATCCCTGTGGTCAGGGAGGATAAGGGACCCCACAGGTATCACTAAAGTGCTTTAGACTGCAAAGCACTCAGCTAATCAAGCTGGGATCAACTGCTGTGGTGATCAAGGTATCATCATATATAACAAACAAAGAAAACAAAGTTGAGGAAAAGCACACAAAGAAAAAACTGTGAACATAAACAGAGCATCTTCTACACCAGATGTCACACGGCTCAGTAGACCTCTGGTTTGAAACCTAGCAGGTCCAGTCTCCAGGGTGCCCCCATCATTCTGCTTTTCAGTCGCAGGACATGCAGCAGAATCCCATGGCTCCTCTGCAGAAGAACATGTGAGAGCGTCTGCTTGCTCTTCTCTGGCTGGACGTAGGGGAGAGTCTGCTTGCTCTTCTCTGGCTGGACGTCGGGGAGAGTCTGTTTGCTCTTCTCTGGCTGGACGTAGGGGAGAGTCTGCTTGCTCTTCTCTGGCTGGACGTAGGGGAGAGTCTGTTTGCTCTTCTCTGGCTGGACGTAGGGGAGAGTCTGTTTGCTCTTCTCTGGCTGGACGTAGGGGAGAGTCTGCTTGCTCTTCTCTGGCTGGACGTAGGGGAGAGTCTGTTTGCTCTTCTCTGGCAGGACGTAGGGGAGAGTCTGTTTGCTCTTCTCTGGCTGGACGTAGGGGAGAGTCTGTTTGCTCTTCTCTGGCTGGACGTAGGGGAGAGTCTGCTTGCTCTTCTCTGGCTGGACGTAGGGGAGAGTCTGTTTGCTCTTCTCTGGCTGGACGTAGGGGAGAGTCTGTTTGCTCTTCTCTGGCTGGACGTAGGGAAGAGTCTGCTTGCTCTTCTCTGGCTGGACGTAGGGGAGAGTCTGTTTGCTCTTCACTGGCTGGATGTAGGGGAGAGTCTGTTTGCTCTTCAGAAGTTTGCTGGACCTTCGCTTGAAGGTCATGATTTTCCTCTTTCAAACAGCTTTTTAAATCATGAAGATTTCCCAGGATTTCCCTCTGAGCACTGCTCCTTTTCTTCTTTTGTGCTGTCACTGCACATAGAAGACTCTGAACTTCACCGTTCAGAATGCCAGTCTTTGTGGGGTCCTGGTCCTTCCTTGATTAAAGGTGGGCCAACTCAGCAGTGAAGGTCTCTGTCTCCTGAGATGCAGTAGAAACTCATCTCCTCAAACATCCATTTTCTGCCTGTCTCTCCTCACTCTGGGATCTCAGCTGTTCAAGAGTCGTCTTCTTCTCAGTGAGTTCTTCTCTCATTTTGTTCTTCTCTGCCTGGATGGAGTTGAGCTCACACTTGAGGTCACACTTCTCCTTGTAAACCATCTTCACCTCACACTGAAGACTGTGGACTTGTGTGTTCAGGTCTCTGATCTGAGTCTGGTTCTCCTCCCTCACAGATTCAAGGTTGCCCACCATGGCACACATGTTCTCTACCAGCTGATATGCAATAATCTTCTCTTGTCCAAGACTAGAAACCTGCCCCCACAAATTCTGGTTTTCTGTCCATCTCTTGTCACACAGAGACTGAAGCTGATCAAGTGCACTTTTCTTCTCAGTCAGGTCTTCCTCAAGACATTTCATCTCCATCTGTTCTCTCTCCCTCAGAGACTGAACCTGGGTCAGCTCTTTTCTGAGCTCATGGTTCTCTCCATCAACCTTCCTCCCCTCACACTGAAGACTGTGGACTGTTCCGTTCAGGTCTTCTATCTGGGTCTGGTTCTTGTCCTGGACCGTTTTGAGGTTGGCCACCACAGCAGTGAGGTTCTGGAGCTCCTGGATTGCTCTTTTATTCTCACGTTCAAGAGTAGAAACTTGCTCCCTCAAGTTCTGGTTTTCTGCCTGTGTGCTGTCACTCAGAGACTGAAGCTGCTCAAGTGCAGCTTTCTTCTCAGTCAGGTCCTCCTGCTCTGTCAGCCTGAGAGATGGAGGAGCAGGATCACATTGACCAGGATCATTCAGTGGATAAATACAGCTCCTACTGAGATCCACCAGATCTCTGAATGCTCCAACTATACAATCCAATGGAGTCATAGCCTTCTGTCCTGGGTTGATCTGAAGATCTTGAGCCAGACTAAATCTCCTGGAACTGTCAAGTCTTTAAAGACCAAAACTGCCCCATAAATGTGGAGTCTGGATTCTTTTCTAGAATGAGATGGCAATGACAGTCCTGCAGAGTGACATCACTGACATGACTGGATGACTTCAGTCACATGACTGGATGACAGTGTAGATGCCAATGTAGAGGTTGGGGAAATAGTCTCTGAGAATCCAGCTTGAACCAACGCCCTCCTTGTTCTTCTAAAACCCAAACAGCGACCATCAGTCTCCCTCAAATCCTGTACTTGGTTCAATGTTGCTGTTCCATTTTGCAGCAGCAGCAGGTGTCGCTGTGATACCAGGTTCAGTTCAAGAGTCCCAACTCCAGCTCATGTTGGTGACCTCAGTGGCAGGTAAAATGGTGCTTCAGTGGATCATGTGATCAACTCATGTGTGTCCTCACTGCTCCACAGGTCTGTCAAATGTTCTGTAAAATAGTTGGACCCAGCAGAGCTGCTAGATTAGGAGTTGATGGAGTCGTTGCAGATACCAGGGTCCAAAGTCCAGCTTGAACCTGGTTTGTGCAGTTCTTTGTCAAGCTAGCAGCCATTCTTGTCACTGCCAAGCTAAAGTGACTTCTGTCAACAAAGGTCAACATACAAAAGGATATTTCTACTGGCAGTTCAAGATTTTGATCAAACTCCTTCTTCAGAGCTGGAACCTTCCTCTTGTGTCAGCTTCCTGTTCCCATCTCTATGTGAACGGTCAGTTTTGACCCACGTCTTCAATCAGCTGTCAAATAAACTAAAACAATTTTCTATCCTCCAAGTTGTTTCCATCTCTTGGTGACCTTGTTAGGCTTCCTTATCCATGGAAATATTGGTTTGAATATTTAGTTGTGGGCCTCTGGACCTTTTTTTAGTCACTAAATCTTCAATTTCAGTTAAAAAAATGGCAAAATGAACCTCAAGAAAATCCTAGAAATGAACCAAAGGTTGTTGTGTTTCCTGACCATTACTGAGGGTGTTAGAACACATCTCTGACATGGATTGGTTTGATTTAGTATTCATTTGAATATCATTAACTATTGGAACACCCATGGTGTTATGGGTCAGTTTAGACCCTCATATTTTTACTTCAAGAAAAAGAGAAAAAAGTCTCTTTTTCAGCAACAGAACTTTAATACAAAAACAAAATGAAAAGCAGAACAAGCCAGAACCCAAAATATGGATTTGCAAGGTCAACAAACAACAACCAGTCAAGCAAACCAAACCAACAGAAACCAGTTACTGGTTCAAAACCAGTAAAAAACAAAAACAGAGTAAGAGTCGTTTAAAGTTCAGATGCTTGTGTGTCACTTCTGTGTGTTCTTTCCAGAGATGTTCCTGCAGTTGAAGCACCATCCGTCCGTCCTGCTGTCCTGACTGCTTGGGCAGTCCTGACCCTCTTTCTTCTGGAACCAGGTCCTGAGGGGGTTGTGGCTGTGGCTGTTCTGGTTGGTGTTGAGGCAGGGCTGCTGAGGAGGACGCTGGTGTGGATGCTCTCTGTGTTGCTGATGTTATGGATGGAGTGCTGCTGAGCTCTGCAGGTGTCTGAGCAAGGCTGCAGCGTCTGGGTCTCGGGGCATCCGTTCCCTTCCCTCAGTGTGTGGCTTGACCAGGGAACTTCCCAGCTCCTCCACAAAAATTCTCCTCTTGCTCTTCTTGGTTGAGCTCCACTCATGGTGGATGTTGGTCCACAACACCAATGTTTCTATGCAGACTCATCAAGGATGCTGCAAAACACAAGAATCCACCCCAAGACTTTCTCTTCAACCATGTTGAGGTCTTCATGGCTGTGATGATGCAGGTTCTCTTTCTTATTTTCTTCTTAAAAAGTCAGTCGTTTCATGTTACATAATAAATGTTTATTAAAAAACAGTTTATCATCTTTTATTAATTACTGTTTTCTCTTTTGGTGTCCCAGTGTTTATTTATTGATCTAAACCTGATATTTAGAAAAGCAGACAGCACAAAAACAGAAAATGCCACCATAGCTTTGAAATTTTCTCTCATACAAATGTTGACTCTTTTTGTAGAAGCCCCTCCCCTCTGTAGGTCTGGTGGTGCAATGGACAACGCGTCTGACTTTGGATCAGAAGATTCTAGGTTCAACTCCTGGCTCCGTTCAAACTTCATAAACAAAAGCTTTCACACCTGAAGTGAGAACCAGTGATCAAAGTCACTGAAGTCCTCCCAGGTTTCCTCCTTGTCTGCTGGAAACATGAACACATGAATGATCCTGCTACCTCTCATGTTAAGCTGCACTTGACAGTGACAGCAGGAGAACAAAAATCCCAGTGTGTCATCAACATTTCCTGTCAAATCAATGATAGAAGCTGTTGAGTTTCTGGATCAGAACAAGGAGAAAGGAGCCCCAATGAAAGAGTGATGGTTCTTGATTCTGATTTTGTTCTTCACTCCTACACCAGAGAGTGAAAGTGTGGGCTGGCTGGGAGCAACTGCCTGCTTCAGAGTGGCAGGAGCCTCAGGACTTTCCAGTGAGACCTGCAAACTTCCACCAGCGCCCAGTGCCAGCAGGTCTTCATGATGGAGCTGAGAAGAGCACAACAACACCAGAGCACTGGAGAAGAGCACAACAACACCAGAGCACTGGAGAGGAGCACAACACTTCTTTGCTTCCTGGCCACTCTCATGTCTGTCTGTCCATCTGGAGCTGGGGGGAGGAGCTTCACATGTTTTTTATTTTCTTCAAAAGGGAATGACATGACTTCCTCTGTATGTTAGAATATGAACTACTAAAAATGTTCATCTCCAGTTTAAAGTTAGAATTAAATTTAAAGTAGAAAAACCTTCCCTCTTCAATCCTGTCACTCAGTGTTGTAAACTGTTTCAAACAAATTCTACTGTTCAACAGTTCAAGTGTTTCTAATGAAGCTGAATGTTGTCCTCTACTTTCCTCAATTGGGTTTCTTTCATGTCCTCCTGAGATCAAAGACAGAATTCTAGGTACAAATAAAGACACTATCAAAGCCCTGATGACATCATCATCAATTCTGTCTTTGATCTGTGTCTGTCCAGCCAGTCCTGAGTGGATCCAACAGTTTCCCATGGGAATCTCTGTCGTGGTGTCTCTCCTCCTGCTGTCTCCAACTCTCAGAGTGCTTCTACTGGTTTCTCTCCATCGTCCCTGTTGCTCGGCAGAGTACTGGTGAGGACTGAGGCCAGTGATGACATCACCTCCAGCTGAGACCTGCCAGGTGGTCCTGCTTCATTCGACTCTGCTGCCTCTGCCACTGCCCTGACTGGTGAGGCTGACAGCAGGTTCTCTCTCATCTAAACTCTCTGTTTACAATGGAGGCTGAAATCCTTGTGATTGGTGGTTCAATCATCAGGTCTGTTGAACTCCCAGGTGCCATCACCTGCTGTCTTCCTGGTGCCAAAGTTGTGGACATTATTGAACGTCTCCAGGACTCATCAATCTCCACCCCTCAGCTCACATCCTGATTATACGGGTGTGTGTGAATGACATCACGAAGAGGCAGCCAATCATACTTCATGACCAGCTTGAGTCTCTTGCTAGTTCAAATCAGAGTCTGGGTAAATTCTGTGTTTTTTCTGGCTCCATCTCTGCTCCTTCCAGAAGCAGGGAGCATTTCAGCCTCTTTCCAGTCTGCATGAATGCTGAAAGGCTTCTGTACTGTTTGGCTTTGCTGTTCCCTGCAGCTTGGACATCAGATTAGAACGAACCACACTCACTAACTCACCTGTTCTTAACCACTGAGAGCTGATTGGGTTAAACATGGAAAAACACTGACTCTCTATGAGGATGTTCTCCTGCCCTGTGTGGGTGGAGCCAAGAGAGTAAAAAGACTGTGAGACCCAGAAGTCAGGGCTTCAACGACTCCATCAACTCCTAATCTAGCAGCTCTGCTGGGTCCAACTATTTTACAGAACATTTGACAGACCCGTGGAGCAGTGAGGACACACATGAGTTGATCACATGATCCACTGAAGCACCATTTTACCCTGCCACTGAGGTCACCAATATGAGCTGGAGTTGGGACTCTTGAACTGAACCTGGGATCACAGCGACACCTGCTGCTGCAAAATGGAACAGCAACACTGAACCCAAGTACAGGATTTCAGGGAGACTGATGATCGCTGTTTGGGTTTTTGAAGAACAAGGAGGGCTTTGGTTCAAGCTGGATTCTCAGAGACTATTTCCCCAACCTCTACATTGGCATCTACACTGTCATCCAGTCATGTGACTGAAGTCATCCAGTCACATGACTGAAGTCATCCAGTCATGTGACTGAAGTCATCCAGTCATGTCAGTGATGTCACTCTGCAGGACTGTCACTGCCGTCACATTATAGAAAAGAATCCAGACTCCACATTTATGGGGCAGTTTTGCTCTTTAAACACTTGACAGTTCCAGGAGATTTAGTCTGGCTCAAGATCTTCAGATCAACCCAGGACAGAAGGCTATGACTCCATTGGATTGTATAGTTGGAGCATTCAGAGATCTGGTGGATCTCAGTAGGAGCTGTATTTATCCACTGACTGATCCTGGTCAATGTGATCCTGCTCCTCCATCTCTAAGGCTGACAGAGCAGGAGGACCTGACTGAGAAGAAAGCTCCCCTTGAGCAGCTTCAGTCTCTGTGTGACAACACACAGGCAGAAAACCAGAATTTGAGGGAACAAGTTTCTACTCTTGAACGTGAGAATAAAAGAGCAATCCAGGAGCTCCAGAACCTCACTGCTGTGGTGGCCAACCTCAAAACGGTCCAGGACAAGAACCAGACTCAGATAGAAGATCTGAACGCAACAATCCACAGTCTTCAGTGTGAGGGGAGGAAGGTTGATGGAGAGAACAATGAGCTCAGAAAAGAGCTGACCCACGTTCAGTCTCTGAGGGAGAGTGAACAGGTGGAGATGAAATGTCTTGAGGAAGACCTGACTGAGAAGAAAAGTGCTCTTGATCAGCTTCAGTCTCTGTGTGACAAGAGATGGACAGAAAACCAGAATTTGTGGGGACAGGTTTCTAGTCTTGGAAAAGAGAAGATTATTGCATATCAGCTGGTAGAGAACATGTGTGCCATGGTGGGCAACCTTGAATCTGTGAGGGAGGAGAACCAGACTCAGATCAGAGACCTGAACACACAAGTCCACAATCTTCAGCTTGAGGTGAAGATGGTTTACAAGGTGAAGTGTGACCTCAAGTGTGAGCTCAACTCCATCCAGGCAGAGAAGAACAAAATGAGAGAAGAACTCACTGAGAAGAAGACGACTCTTGAACAGCTGAGATCCCAGAGTGAGGAGAGACAGGCAGAAAATGGATGTTTGAGGAGACGAGTTTCTACTGCATCTCAGGAGACAGAGACCTTCACTGCTGAGTTGGCCCACCTTGAATCAAGGAAGGACCAGGACCCCACAAAGTGTGACAGTCTGAATGGTGAAGTTCAGAGTCTTCGATGTGCACTGAGAACACAAAAGAAGAAAAGGAACAGGGCTCAGAGGGAAATCCTGGGAAATCCTCATGATTTAAAAAGCTGTTTGAAAGAGGAAAATCATGACCTTCAAGTGAAGGTCCAGCAAACTTCTGAAGAGCAAACAGACTCTCCCCTACATCCAGCCAGAGAAGAGCAAGCAGACTCTCCCCTACGTCCAGCCAGAGAAGAGCAAACAGACTCTCCCCTACGTCCAGCCAGAGAAGAGCAAACAGACTCTCCCCTACGTCCAGCCAGAGAAGAGCAAGCAGACTCTCCCCTACATCCAGCCAGAGAAGAGCAAACAGACTCTCCCCTATGTCCAGCCAGAGAAGAGCAAGCAGACTCTCCCCTACGTCCAGCCAGAGAAGAGCAAGCAGACTCTCCCCTACGTCCAGCCAGAGAAGAGCAAACAGACTCTCCCCTACGTCCAGCCAGAGAAGAGCAAGCAGACTCTCCCCTACATCCAGCCAGAGAAGAGCAAACAGACTCTCCCCTACATCCAGCCAGAGAAGAGCAAACAGACTCTCCCCTACGTCCAGCCAGAGAAGAGCAAGCAGACTCTCCCCTACGTCCAGCCAGAGAAGAGCAAACAGACTCTCCCCTACGTCCTGCCAGAGAAGAGCAAGCAGATGCTCTCATATGTTCTTCTGCAGAGGAGCGACGGGATTCTGCTGCATGTCCTGCAACTGAAAAGCAGAATTATGGGGGCACCCTGGAGACTGGACCTGCTACGGGTCAAACCAGAGGTCTACTGAGCCGTGTGACATCTGGTGTAGAAGATGCTCTGTTTATGTTCATAGTTTCTTCTTTGTGTGCTTTTCCTCAACTTTGTTTTCTTTGTTTGTTATATATGATGATACCTTGATCACCATAGCAGTTGATCCCAGCTTGATTAGCTGAGTGCTTTGCAGTCTAAAGCACTTTAGTGATACCTGTGGGGTCCCTTATCCTCCCTGACCACAGGGATTCAGCCTCACTGAAGGAGAGGGAACCTTCCAGGTTGCAGCTCCTAGACTCTGGAATGCTCTCCCACTGGACATGAGGTAGCTGTGGACACCTTTAGAAAGAAGCTAAAGACCCATTTGTTTAGTAATGTTATTGTTCATGATGGAATCGTCCCTCTGTACCGGCCCACACAGGTCAAGAGGTCAAATGATTCCCTGTTTAAAACAGCTCTTCCATCACATGGATGTGCATCCCAACAGTCAGAGCTCACAGATGCTCCTATTCCCTCCAGTGTGAGGCACTAGGAGTGACTGATGAGGGTCAGGGGGGTCAGGCTAGTCCAGATAGTGGGTCTGTATGAGGTTGTTAGGGAGGGATAAGGTAGTGGCAGAGTTCAGGCTGTAGTTGTGCTCCAACAGTTGAGACAGGGCAGGACAAAAAATGACACCCTGATGGCGTTAGGAGTGATTCTTACAAGAACCAATCAATAAAAGTGGGTGGTGACCTGCTCATGTGACGCTTGTGTTGATGATTACTGGGTCTCCTCCATGCTCATTTATCATGAATGAATCCCTCTGAGTAAAACACCTGATGACTCCTGAGTTGTTTCACAAAATGTGTGTGTGTGTGTGTGTGTGTGTGTGTGTGTGTGTGTGTGTGTGTGTGTGTGTGTGAGTGTGTGGGCAATCACTACAAGTTATCTATGCATAGATCAAACAGTTATTCATCAATTGGATACATTGACAGTGGAAGTTCAGGTTTCCTGTAATTCAGTTTGCAGACAACACAGAAAACTGCCCCTGACCCCTCGCCTCATTCTGGAGGCTTTAACATGAAAATGAAAATGCTGACAGACATAAATGCAAATCAGGGTATTTGACCAGAGGTGACATATCTTTTAATGCTTTTCTTGTTATATTTGTTATATATGTTCTGTATGGTTATATTTGTTGTGATTGTTATGGAGTTTAAGGTTATTATCTCTGTTTCTTGTGTCTTTGTCTTTGTTGTCCTGCCATTCGTCCGTCCTGGATTTTAGACCTTGGTTGCAGGAAGCGTGTGACCTCAACTCCTTTTTCTGTGTTGCTGAACGTAGAGCCTTGCTTCATTGTGCTCGCTAAAGTGTGATCCTCCCTGCTAATTCCTTATTTCATTGACTAATTACCCACCAAAAATTAATACCTAATTGCTTTATTTGGCTGAAGTTTAAAAGACCATCATTCTGGTAGCAACAGTCTTTCTGCCTTTTAAACACGCTAAGCTAACGATGGCTTCTCCCTCTTGTTCTCCTCTCTCCTGCTCAGAGTGCCACATGTTTTGTTCCTCCTCTGCCTCCTTTAGTGATACTGATAAGTGTGTTAAATGTAGTTTTTTTGTTGTGTTGGAGGTGAGGCTTAGCGAGGTTGAATTGGACCTGCAGCGGCTCTGCACCAACAGCTGCGAGAGCTAGCCAACCCTCACTGGCTGGTGCGGACCACCTTAGCTTAGCTCCTAGCTTAGGCCCAACTAGCGCTCCCCCAGAAGCTCCCAAGCATCTGGGAGAGCGCCAAGAAAAGTTGGGCCTAAGCTAGGATGTGCTTGCTCATGAAGAATTGTTGGGTGTAAATTCATTTAAGGAGTGTTGAACTGGACCTGTTCTACTTGTAAAGTGTAACTTTTGTTATTTGGTGCTTTCCAGGGTGATGACTTGACTTCATTGCAGCTTTGACCTGAGCAGGTGTTCATCCTCATCTCAGTAACAGGGGACACTTTATCACAGCAGTGGACAAACATCAGCATTCATCACCCAGCAGCTCTTCTGATCAACAGAACAAGTTAAAGTACACTGGAGAATGAGGGCATGGATCCCTCTACCTCTCACATGCTAAGCGAGCGCTCTACCATTTGAGCTAATTCCCCTGTTCAGGAGCACAGCAGATGATGCAGGTTGACCTTCATGCATGGTTTAATGAGCGTCACCAGTTGAAGCTTCTCTGGTTGACCAATGTAATGGAGACCAAGGGTTCCATGACATCAATGATTAATTGAAGGTAGCATTTGTCTTGGTATGAACAGTTTATGTAAATTAGAGGCACACACACATGTTAATGGTCAGGTTTATTGAATCAGCAAACAAGTGAAACATTTTCTATGCCATGTGTTCCAGGGAGGGACCTGGGAAGCACAGGGGGACCGGCCATCCTGCCTGTGGAAAATGAAGACCCCAGTGTCAGTCAGTGGGAATCACTGTGCAAGGCCTGGTATTTTGTGTTTGTCAAGTTTGTCTCATGTAAATGTGGCAGTTTCAGTCGTCACGGTCAGTCCTCACCTCTTCCTGGTGGTTTCCTTAAAGGGGGTGGAGCCAAAAGGGGACAGTGGCCCAAGGAAGCTCCTTAAGAGCTGTAGGTGCAAACCTTTGCTCCCAGATTGGGGGGGGGGGGGGGGGTACTGATTGTAGAGCCTGGTTGTGGTTCATTTTATTTGTTCTTTTAGCAGAGCATGGTTTCAATTCATTGACCTCTGGGTTCTGGGCCCAGCTCTCTTCTGCTGAGCCACTCTGCTGGAGCAGGATTGTGAAAAGAAGAGGGATCTGAATTTCAAATATTTCACATTGATAGGCTCCAGCCCACCCCCCACCCCACCCCACCCCCCTCACCCCTCCCACACACACAACCCTAAACAGGATAAGTGGAAGAAAATGGATGGATCGATGTTTCCCAGTTTGGTCATGTCATTCCCTTTTTTTTTTTTTAACCTGTCCTGTTCAGGAAATGGAAATGGAAATTTAGCTGCTATGTTGAATCAGAAAAACCTTTTGAAGTCTACTTTTGCTTCAGTCAGAAAGTGGACTGTTGTTTACTCTCACAATGGTTGGTGATTCTGGAGGAAGAAACAATCCTTATGAACCTCTTTTTAACAGACACACATTTCTAAAGACACTGGTTTATTTTATTTTTCTTCTTCTAGCAGAGGATGGTTTTGATCCATCGACCTCTGGGTTATGGGCCCAGCACGCTTCCTCTGCTCCACTCTGCTCTACCATTGACTGAACAGTCCTTGTTTTAGGAGAGCATTCTCTGTCTTTGTCTCTGCCCTGCTCTCCTGCTCTCTTTCCCCCCAACCGGTCAAAGCAGAAGGCCGTCCCCACTGATCCTGGATCTTCTCCACGTTCCTGCCTGTTAAAAGGAAGGTTTTCATCACCACTGTTGCAGGATATGCTGCTGATGGAGAATTGTTGGGTGGAGGTTCATTGAAGCAGTTTGGTGCTGGACCTGCTCTACTAGTAAAGAGTCATGAGAGAACTTTGTTGAGACTTGACTTGACTTGACACACACACACACACACACACACACACACACACACACACACACACACACACACACACAATCCTAAACAGGATAAGTGGAAGAAAATGGATGGATGGATGTTTCCCAATGTGGCTCTGCAGCAGGAGGTCTTGTAGAAACAGGGACTGACCTGACACCAGCTCCCTCTGGAACAATGGTTCATTCATTCATCGGTGCCAGGAGGCCTAAAAACACAAAACACCAATGAAACCCAGCATCTTGGATCCTAAACTGAAACTCCATCACACGGTGGCTCTGCTGGGGCTCCCACAGGTGAGTGAGGCTGAGCTCCAGTCTGCTCTGAGGAGGCAGCAGACATCTGCACCACTCAGAGGTTTGGTTGGTGGCTTTGACAAAATCCCAACAAACTAAAATCCTGTTGAAGCAGGAAGTTCTAGTTGAACTCTCACCCACGTCACATGACCAAGAAAACCTCCTCTTTCATTCAGACCAGAACAGACAAACATAGAAACATTGACACGACAGGTGGGCACCGTCAACTTAAAGCACTTTAAAATGGCAAAATATGAGGCCATGCATGCATTTATTATGCAAAATATTTGATACTTTATTGATAATAAGGATTCCAAGAAACTTTCTGAAACCAGGCCGACCTGTGCCGTGTGCTAGCCTATGGAAACAAACAGACCCAGAATCAGATATAGAGGTTCAGGTTCTGGATGGTTCTGGTTGGTTCCTGCAGTAATTGAAGCAGTTAAAGGCATATATATCCAAGTGTGTGTGTGTGTGTGTGTGTGTGTGTGTGTGTGTGTGTGTGTGTGTGTGTGTGTGTGTGTGTCAAAAACTGACCCACTTCTTTTGCCAACATGAGCCCACAGTGGTGGTGTCTCTAAAGAGGTGGAGCTCTGTCCTTCACCTGCTAGGTTCCAGCAGGCAGCTCAGGTCTAGTTTTCTTCACTGAGCCTCCATGATGAGTTTCCTCTGAGAAGTTCTTGTCCAAGGTCCCAGCTGGTAAAACCATTGTCACCAGTGATACTGGGACCCTGCAATCCAGTGGTCTTATCAGGACCACACTGGACCTGCCGTCTTTGTTTGTTGTGTTGTTGTGCAATGTGAGAGAACGTGACAGACCATTTTATACCAAAGAAAGGCTGTGTGTGTGTGTGTGTGTGTGTGTGTGTGTGTGTGTGTGTGTGTGCGTGTGTGTGTAACCATGTTAAACTCTTTTAAATAAATGTTTCAGCCTGCTATTATTTGGATGCTGTATGATTCCTGCAACCCCAGACTAACTCAGGTGTTCGTACTGCAACCT
Source organism: Aulostomus chinensis (assembly GCF_037954235.1). NCBI lineage: Eukaryota > Metazoa > Chordata > Actinopteri > Syngnathiformes > Aulostomidae > Aulostomus > Aulostomus chinensis. The sequence continues at coordinate 42,754,851 of NC_141320.1, forward strand.
AAAGTATGGTGATGAGGAGAATGATGAACAATCCACAAGGTGATCAGAAAATAAGAAATGGATTCAGGAACAACAAACCCATCTCTGAACATGTGATTGAAACATGTGAGTGGGACTGGCAGAACCTGGCTTTACCTCAAAGTGTCTCATCCAGAGATCTGTGACAGGCGTCTGCTGTGGAGGGTCAATCTGTCCGTCCACATTCAGATCATCGATGCAGCGACTCTGCTAGGATCAAACTACTCAGGATGAAACAGACCAATGTTGACATCAAGTAGCAACTCAGCAGCTGATCAACAGAGTCCTCAGCACCAGTAGAGCCTGGTCCTGGTCCCTGGGGGGCTCCAACCACCAGCCTCTCTGTTAACAGCCGAGCGCCACAGAGACTCTGAGTCTCCTGCTGTTCATGAAGAGTTTTCAGGCTAAATTCAGTGTGTGAGGTCCACACTGCACATTTGAGGGACCATGAAGGACAGAGGAGAGTCTGACTGTCATGGTGAAAGCCTTCAGCACTAGAACTGAAACAGCCCCACCATCTTAACCCCCCCAGTCCAAACATCATCGTCCAGCCTCCAACCAGAGGTCCATCAGTTATCATGGAGCCACAGGTGGAGTCTGGATTCTTTTCTAGAATGAGACGGCAGTGACAGTCCTGCAGAGTGACATCACTGACATGAATGGATGACTTCAGTCACGTGACTGGATGACTTCAGTCACCTGACTTCAGTGCCAAACAGTGCACACTGGTGCCTACCAGTCAAAACCACCTCAGACTGTATCATTCTATATGCTTGGCTGTAGTGTGTGTGTGTGTGTGTGTGTGTGTGTGTGTGTGTGTGTGTGTGTGTGTGTGTTTTTAAAAAGGCAAAAAAGTCTTTTTTTCAGCAATAGAACTTTAATACAAACACAAAATGAAAAGCAGAACAAGCCAGAACCCAAAATATGGATTTACAGAGGAAGCGTGCTGGGCCCAGAACCCAGAGGTGGATGGATCAAAACCATCCTCTGCTGAAAGAAGGGAACAAAATAAACCTGGTTGTTTTGAAATGTGAATCTGTTGAAGAGGGTGGAAATGGTGAGGGAGTCAGTTGTTCCTTTTGTTTTATGACAGAGACCTCATTGTGAACTAAATCATTTTAATTCTTTACTTGAAGATTCACGCTTTTTCGCTCAAAATGTTTGACAACTTCCTCCATGCTGGTGCCCCATCACACACAACAGGTGCACTTGTCCTCTTTTCTCCTCTGACCCTCAAACATTCACTGTCTTCCAGTGAACGTCCAATCGTCCTCTGAAAGAAGATATGAATCTTTCCCTGCTGAGACTCCTGATCTCTGACTGTCACTAGCATGTGCTGGCAGAATACAGCACTCCTTCTTCATGATCTGTCTTTGTCTCTGACCAGCTCTCCTGCTCTCTTTCCTCCTACCAGTCAAAGCAGACATCTTCACCTACTGATCCTGGATCTGCTGCCCGTTCCTGCCTGGTAAAAGAAGGAACCAGCACCTGGTTCTACAGGCTGAATTAACTCCAGGATGTTGCCCCAGCTGGCACCAGGTGCTGACCCAGGTCCTGCATGGGAGATACTGTCAGTTCTGTTCTGCCCTGCTCACAACCACAGGCTGGTGTTGAGGCCTGCAGCAACCAGGGCCCCAGTCACCAAGAGTATAAAGGCTGGTCATTGTGGCAGTGGGAGGAGTCAAAATGAAGACAGACCAATGTGAGCAGGACGTTCCTGGAGAAGTCAGAAGAACTTGACCATGTTTCCTACAGTACCCAGGAGGCCTGGTAGTTGTTGAAGGAAGCTCCAAAAGCAAAGAGCAGACAGCAGGATATCAAAAGAAAAGATCCAGACACTAAAACTACAAGTAGAAACAAGAAGAAATACTAAAAGCTTTGGAAAGATACTACAAGGTTGGATATACATTATTATATACACTACTATTCTCACTGACTCCTAAAGAGGGACAGGAAACATTAGAATGTGGATCAGATCAGCTGATTTCAGTGTTGAGTCCATCCCTTCATCCACTTTCTGTTCTTATCCTTTTAGGGTCATGGAGGGGGGGGGGGGGCGATCCCAGGTGACATTGTTCAAGAGGCAGGGTTCACCCTGGACAGGTCACCAGTCCATCAGGAGAAATGAGGTGGTCGGTGTCATGCAACCTAAACTAAAACATTAGTCAGATCAAATTCAGATTAAAGCAAGAGTCTCCAGATCAAAGTCAGAATTCCTGATGATGCCATCAGGGCTTTGACAGTAGCTAGAATTCTGTCTTTGATCTCAGGAGGACATGAAAGAAACACAATTTAGAAAAGTATATGAGACCACGGCAGCATGATGGTGCAGTGGTGAGCACTGTGGCCTCACAGCAAGAAGGTTCTGGGTTTGAGTCCAGGCTCGGGTGCAGAATCTGCATGTTCTCCCCGTGCATGCGTGGGTTCTCTCTGGTACTCCGGCTTCTTCCCACCGTCCAAAGACATGTAATTTGGGATGAGGCTGATTGGACACTCTAAATTGACTGTAGATGTGAGTGTGAATGGTTTTGGCGACCTGTCCAGGGTGAACCCTGCCTCTGGCCCGTAGATGCTGGGATAGGCTCCAGCCCCCCTCGACCATCAATGTAGGTCTTTTGTTAATTGCATGCCACATGAAATTATTATTGGTCACTTTCCTAGCAACAGTCTCACAGTGGCAAGACAAGAACACTTCTACTTTTGATGTTGACAGTTTGTTCAACACTAAGCTTCATCCAGTACCATGTTGTCAAACACTGGAACCTCCACAGCACCTGAACAGGGACTTGAACCCTGGACCCTCACATTAAAAGTCTGATGCTCTACCCTCTGAGCTCCTCAGGCTCTTTCTACAGCATTGAGACAGGAACAGAAACACCCGTGAAGGTCAAACTGATGCTTTCTTGACTTGTTCAGTCCTCCATGTTAAAGTCCTCCATGCTTTTGATTGGCTCTGATTCTCTGTGGCAAAATCCAACAAGAGGCTCCAAAAATGTCCTGAATGTCACAAGAATGCACAGGACAAGATGTTAGTTTCCTTCATGTCTGCAGTTCCTCCACTGGAAAGTAAAGTCAATGCTGCTCCTCTGCTGAAACCTGGGATCGGACCAGGGACCTTTAGATCTTCAGTCTAAGGCTCTCCCAACTGAGCTGGTTCAGTTCTGAGTGAGGGCCCTGCTTCTCTCATTTATAATCTCTTCCACCCTCACTAGAATTTAGAGAGGATTGGAGCTTCTGAAGTCCTGACACAAATCAAACCAGGGACTTTGAACTACACAGTGAAGGAGTTGGTCATCAAGGTCGATGGCAGCTTATTAAGTTCTAGCTTTGATCAAATATAAGAAATGTAAATGAATTCAACATTGATTGCATTTCCCTCCTTTCTTTGGTGCAAGGAACCGAGGACTGGAGCTCTAAGTTTTCCAGTTCCTACATCAGTGAATGGACTTTCTGTGCTGCAAGGAGCCAAAGCTACTAAGGAGGATTACAGTTTGTCCTTGCAGGAGTCAGTGACTTAATAGAGTCTAACAAAGGGTTGAACCTGAATGAGACAGTCACCCTTCAACATGGGGCCATGGCAGAGTGAACCAAGAACACTACAATGGGGGTGAGAGTGGAGCCATGATGGATTCACAGTTCATCACCTCCACCATCATGTGGACCACCTGATCACCTCTCTCTCAACCTCTAAATAACTCATTCCCTGACCAGGAATCGAACCCGGGCCGCGGTAGTGAAAGCGCCGAATCCTAGCCACTAGACCATCAGGGACCACACTGAGCTCTCCAACAACAGAGACTATAGACAATGACTCAAGAACACAGGACTCTGTGGTCTCAGCTTGAGATACAGAGGGTCCACCAAGACCACCAGACACCTCAGCCCCCTAAAGACAGTCCACCCCCAGGATCAGCTTCTATCACTCAGTGGTCCAGAACCATGATGAAGCCTGATCAGGAATGTGAGCAAAGCTCTTGGAACAGGCCTGCTGCCACCACAACTAAGATCCTGCAGGTCACTAGAAACTCCAGTTTCCAGCTGACAAGTGGACTTTCCTCTGATCTGTGGTGGTGCTGAGTTTAGCAAACATCTCCAACAAGAAGATGAAGGAGGCCATCAACTCCTCCAAGCTCAACATCTATACTGGCTTTACTGGGAGATCAGGAGGTCAAAGCAGATCTCCACCCTCCACCTCAGATGGTTTCTACTCACAGAGATGAGGGACCAGTTCAAACCAGCTCCCTGGAGCTCCCTTAAGCCATTGTCCCCCTCAGCTAACATCTGGATCTGGACCTGCACCGGTGCTGACTTGTGTCTTGAGTCCCCAGAGTTTGTTGAACCAGAGAAGCTTCAACTGGTGACGGTCGTACAACCAAGCGTGAAGGTGAGCCTGCATTGTCTGATCTGGAGCTAACAGGAATTAGCAAGTTAGCAACTGTTCTAGAGTTGCTGCTGAGTTGAATTTGAATTTATTTGTTGAAAGGTTCCAGTTTCTATGAGGTCAGGGAAGATTGGTGTGGATCCAAAGGTCCCTGGTTGGATTCCCACCTCTCACAGAGGACCTGATGCTTCACGTGAGCTGTGGGATTGGTCTTTACTGCTGAGACAGAAAGAATCCTCCCACATTGGCTTCTTTTAACTGTCAACATTGGTTTGGCTCATTGGAACATTTTCAAACCCTCGTTGCTCAGATTTTACATGAATTTGATCATGACTTTAGACACATGTTCTGTTTATTAATTAAATAATCACTTGAGTTATGAATTTAGTGAGTCAACCAGACTTGGTCAATGATAAAAGTTAGTCTGGTTATTATTCAGTTTCCAGTCAGTAGGGACACACACACACACACACACACACACACACACACACACACACACAGCCTGTCTTCAGTATAAAATGGTCTGTCACGTTCTCTCACGTTGGAAGATTTCTCTGACTCCATTGTGAATAAAGAGATTCTTCATCTGCCACATGAGTCTTGATCCACTGATTCCTCTGATCCACCTCTTTCTGCTCCAACAAGGCTGACATGGATCAGGTGGGTCCATGTCAGCCAATCAGGAGGTTTCTCCTCTCAGTTAATTTTCTTCATCCCAGTTTAGATTGATTCTTCTCAGCCTGATGAAGGAGCATCTGATCAGGTGTTTGGCTGCTTGTTGGTTGTAATTCCATAGATTTTAATCTCAGATGTTATAGAATTAAGAATGCAATGGCAGTCCTGCCAAGTGACATCACTGACATGACAGGATGGCCCAGTCATGTGACTGAAGGAGCTGAGAGCTTCTACACATCATTGTTGATGGTGTCTTCCACTGTAGTCAGCAGCCACAACTCCTCTATCAACACCTGTCAGAGACCTGCTGGAGGCCCCACTGAGGTTTGAACTGGGATCACTGGATTCAGAGTCCAGAGTGCTCACCATTCCACCATGGAACCATCAAAGATGAAACGAGTGAGACAAACTATGGCACTAATCATGTACGAGGGACTGCAGTGGTTTTCTGGATCTAATTTCCACAAACAAATGATGATTTGGGGAAAGGTCTGACAAAGTCTGACAAACCTACCCTGATTTTTTCACAAACAAATGATGATTTTTAGACAGTGACACAGGGCTCTTATTTTGGAGGGCCATCAGGATGTGAAATATCCCAGACCTCTGAGATCAGAGTGTTCACTTTGATCTCAGGGTCCTGAATTTGGAGGTTCTTCCTTTGGTCTCCAAGTTCTAACTCCCATCTGACTGAATCCTTTTTTTAATGAACTCCTCAGACCCTGATGATGTCAGGAAGAAATCCAGACATTCAGTTCTCATCTCAGCTGTTCTGACTGAGACGTCAAGCAGTCAGGAAAAAAGTGTTACGACCCAAAGAGGGACCTTTACAGGAGCTAACAAAGTGTCTTTTTTCCTAAACTACTTGAGGAACTGGTTAAACCAGTAAAATATGCTTTTCTGTGTGCAGACCAGTGGGGAGCCTGGGTGAGTGGAAGGATGTTTACCACCAACACAGAACCTAGACTTTAGTCATGTGATGAGATGGAGACTCTGATGATGAAGTTAATGGACAAAATGTGACTTGAAAGAAAATACATTTCTTCAGCAGACTTTGATCCAACATTGAAGTTAGAGTTTGGTGGCTGCTCCATGTTGGAGGAAACCAGGCGATGTTAGGACGTCACAGGGAAGCTCCTTTGCCTCCTCTGCTGCCAGTTCAACCACTCACTCCCATCAGTGGAGAGCAGCTTCAACTGGGTTTGGAATGTACCATTGTGGATGCATAGGAATGTGGAGAAAATGTCCTTTGTCAGAAGTGGGATTTGAACCCACACCTCCAGGAAAGACTGTGGCCTGAACGCAGCGCCTTAGACCGCTCGGCCATCCTGACAGACACTGAAAGTTGGAGACTGTAATATGAAATGAATTAATTCACTGACAAAGTAGAATTTTTGTTAACATTAAACACACAGTCTGTGGCAGGAAGAAATGAATGTGTGTGTGTGTGTGTGTGTGTGTGTGTGTGTGTGTGTGTGTGTCAAGTCACAACAAAAGTTATCTCATGACACTTTACTAGTAGAGCAGGTCCGGCACCAAACTCCTTCAATGAATCTACACCAACAATTCTCCACCAGCAGCACATCCTGCAACAGTGGTGATGAAAACCTTCCTTTTAACAGGCAGGAACGTCGAGCAGATCCAGGATCAGTGGGGACGGCCTTCTGCTTTGACCGATTGGGGGGAAAGAGAGCAGGAGAGCAGGGCAGAGACAAAGACAGATAATGCTCTTCTACAACAAGGACTGTTCAGTCAATGGTAGAGCAGAGTGGCGCAGAGGAAGCGTGCTGGGCCCATAACCCAGAGATCGATGGAGCAAAACCATCCTCTGCTAGAAGAAGAAAAATAAAATGAACCAGTGTCTTTAGAAATGTGTGTCTGTTAAAAAGAGGTTCATAAGGATTTTGTCTTCCTCCACAATCACCAACCATTGTGAGAGTTAACAACAGTCTACTTTCTGACTGAAGCAAAAGTAGACTTCAAAAGGTTTTTCTGATTCAACATAGCAGCTAAATTTCCATTTCCATTTCCTGAACAGGACAGGTTAAAAAAAAGGGAATGTCATGACTTCCTCTGTATGTTAGAATATGAACGACTAAAAATGTTCATGCCCAGTTTAAAGTTAGAATTAAACTGAAAATACAAAAACCTTCCCTCTTCAATCCTGTCACTCAGTGTTGTAAACTGTTTCAAACAAATTCTACTGTTGAACAGTTCAAGTGTTTCTAATGAAGCTGAATGTTCTCCTCTACTTTCCTCAGTTGTGTTTCTTTCATGTCCTCCTGAGATCAAAGACAGAATTCTAGCTACAAATATATACACTATCAAAGCCCCCTGATGACATCATCATCAATTCTGACTTTGATCTGGAGGCTCTTGCTTTAATCTTGGCTTTGATCTGACTAATGTTTCCTGACAGGTTGCTGTTTCCACTCCAGAGCAACCAGTAGTTGATCCTATCAGACCAGTCTGATGAACGAAGCTTTTCACTGTCAGTGGAATCACTGGGAAAAGAAACTCCTCCTGTCAGATGAAGGCTTCACTGTGTTGAGGAGGGTTTGTTCAGATGATTCTAGAAGAATAAATCAAAACCTCATCATTGAACATGAACATTAATCACTGATGACTGTTTGAACTGAACCTACTGGATACTGTGGTGCCTGGTGAGGAGACAACTTGGGTACAAAGTTGCAGAAGAGGGTTTTTGGAGAGGAGATGTAGATGAGATGGTTTCCAAATCAAATCGGTTGTCACAAAGGAAAGTCTGCATGGAAACACACAAACACACACACACACACACACACACACACACACACACACACACACACACACACACACACACACACACACACACAGAGAGTCCTACTGACTAACCCATGTTTTTCTTCACTTAAACCACCACTGGAGTATTGAAAGAGATTGCATGAGACACCATCAACTTACATTAAAAACCCCTGACTGCCTTTTATCCCCTCCTGGCTGCAGGAAATTAGACAGACCAGCCCCCATAGCGGGGCTGCACGGTGGTGCAGTGGTCAGCACTGTGCCCTCACAGCAAGAAGGTCCCGGCTCGGGCGTTGGATCTTTCTGTGTGGAGTTTGCATGTTCTCCCTGTTCCTGCGTGGGTTCTCTCCAGGTACTCCGGCTTCCTCCCACGGTCCAAAGACATGCAATTAGGGGACTAGGCTGATTGATACTCTAAATTGACTGTAGGTGTGACTGTGAGAGTGAATGGTTGTTCGTCTCTCTATGTTGGCCCTGCGATGGACTAGCGACCTGTCCAGGGTGAACCCTGCCTCTCGCCCGTAGATGCTGGGATAGGCTCCAGCCCCCCCGTGACCCTTACTAGTAAGGATTAAGCAGAAGATGACGATGGATGGCCCATAGAGTGGAGGTGAGACCACAACCATGCTCTACAATCAATATTTACATCAAACCAGCACCATCTCAACAACTTAACCTGACTAAATATATACATGATTCCAGACTACTACACCAATTCAATAATACATCCACATGCATTATCATTCAATGAACCTTGCCTGTGATTGTACCCCCTCCCCCATCTGGGAGCAAAGGTTTGCACCTACAGCTCTTAAGGAGCTTCCTTGGGCCACTGTCCCCTTTTGGCTCCACCCCCTTTAAGGAAACCACCAGGAAGAGGTGAGGACTGACGTGACGACTGAAACTGCCACATTTACATGAGACAAACTTGATCAACACTAAATACCAGTTCTTGCACAGTGATTACCACTGACTGACACTGGGGTCTTCATTTTCCACAGGCAGGATGGCCGGTCCCCCTGTGCTTCCCAGGTCCCTCCCTGGAACACATGGCATAGAAAATGTTTCACTTGTTTGCTGATTCAATAAACCTGACCATTAACATGTGTGTGATCCTCTAATTTACATAAACTGTTAATACCAAGACAAATGCTACCTTCAATTAATCATTCATGTCATGGAACCCTTGGTCTCCATGACATTGGTCAACCAGAGAAGCTTCAACTGGTGACGCTCATTCAACCATGCTGAAGGCCAACCTGCATCATCTGCTGTGCTTCTTAACAGGGCAATTAGCTCAAATGATAGAGCGCTCGCTTAGCATGTGAGAGGTAGAGGGATCCATGCCCTCATTCTCCAGAATACTTTAACTTTTTCTGTTGATCAGAGGAGCTGCTGGGTGATGAATGCTGATGTTTGTCCACTGGTGTGATAAAGTGTCACCCTGTTACTGAGATGTGAATGAACACCTGCTCAGGTCAAAGCTGCAATGAAGTCAAGTCATCACCCTGGAAAGCACCAAATAACAACTAAAGTTACACTTTACAAGTAGAACAGGTCCAGTTCAACACTCCTTAAATGAATTTACACCCAACAAATCTTCATAAGCAAGCACATCCTAGCTTAGGCCCAACTTTTCTTGGCGCTCTCCCAGATGCTTGGGAGCGCTAGTTGGGCCTAAGCTAGGAGCTAAGCTAAGGTGGTCTGCACCAGCTAGTGAGGGCTGGCTAGCTCTCGCAGCTTTTGGTGCAGAGCCGCTGCAGGTCCAATTCAACATGGCTAAGCCTCACCTCCAACACAACAAAAAAACTACATTTAACACACTTATCAGTTTCACTAAAGGAGGCAGAGGAGGAACAAAACATGTGGCACCCTGAGCAGGAGAGAGGAGAACAAGAGGGAGAAGCCATCGTTAGCTTAGCGTGTTTACAAGGCAGAAAGACTGTTGCTACCAGAATGATGGTCTTTTAAACTTCAGCCAAATAAAGCAAGTAGGTATTAATTTTTGGTGGGTAATTAGTCAACGAAATAAGGAATTAGCAGGGAGGATCACACTTTTGCGAGCACAATGAAGCAAGGCTCTACGTTCAGCAACACAGAAAAAGGAGTTGAGGTCACACGCTTCCTGCAACCAAGGTCAAAAATCCAGAACGGACAAAGGGGAGGACGACAAAGACAAAGACACAAGAAAAAGAGATAATAACAATCAACTCCATAACAACCATAACAAATATAACCATACAGAACATATATAACAAATATAACAAGAAAAGCATTAAAAAATATGTCACCTCTGGTCAGATACCCTGATTCGCATTTGTGTCTCTCAGCATTTTCATTTTCATGTTAAAGCCTCCAGAATGAGGGGAGGGGTCAGGGGCAGTTTTCTGTGTTGTCTGCAAACTGAATTACAGGAAACCTGAACTTCCACTCTCAATGTATCCAATTGATGAATAACTGTTTGATCTATACATAGATAACTTGTAGTGATTGCCCACACACACACACATACACACACACACATTTTGTGAAACAACTCAGGAGTCATCAGGTGTTTTACTCAGAGGGATTCATTCATGATAAATGAGCATGGAGGAGACCCAGTAATCATCAACACAAGCGTCACATGAGCAGGTCACCACCCACTTTTATTGATTGGTTCTTGTAAGAATCACTCCTAACGCCATCAGGAGGTCATTTTTTGTCCTGCCCTGTCTCAACTGTTGGAGCACAACTACAGCCTGAACTCTGCCACTACCTTATCCCTCCCTACCAACGTCATACAGACCCACTATCTGGACTAGCCTGACCCCCCTGACCCTCATCAGTCACTCGTAGTGCCTCACACTGGAGGGAATAGGAGCGTCTGTGAGCTCTGACTGTTGGGATGCACATGTGATGGAAGAGCTGTTTTAAACAGGGAATCATTTGACCTCTTGACCTGTGTGGGCAGGTAAGGAGGCACGATTCCATCATGAACAATAATATTACTAAACAAATGGGTCTTTAGCTTCTTTCTGAAGGTGTCCACAGCGTCCTCATGTCCAGTGGGAGAGCGTTCCAGAGTCTAGGAGCTGCAACCTGGAAGGTTCACTCTCCTTCAGTGAGGCTGAATCCCTTTGGTCAGGGAGGATAAGGGACCCCACAGGTATCACTAAAGTGCTTTAGACTGCAAAGGACTCAGCTAATCAAGCTGGGATCAACTGCTGTGGTGATCAAGGTATCATCATATATAACAAACAAAGAAAACAGAGTTGAGGAAAAGCACACAAAGAAGAAGCTATGAACATTAACAGAGGATCTTCTACACCAGATGTCACACGGCTCAGTAGACCTCTGGTTTGACCCCGAGCAGGTCCAGTCTCCAGGGTGCCCCCATCATTCTGCTTTTCAGTTGCAGGACATGCAGCAGAATCCCATCGCTCCTCTGCAGAAGAACATATGAGAGCGTCTGCTTGCTCTTCTCTGGCTGGACGTAGGGGAGAGTCTGCTTGCTCTTCTGTGGCAGGACGTAGGGGAGAGTTTGCTTGCTCTTCTGTGGCTGGACGTAGGGGAGAGTCTGCTTGTTCTTCTCTGGCTGGACGTAGGAGAGAGTCTGTTTGCTCTTCTCTGGCTGGACATAGGGGAGAGTCTGTTTGCTCTTCTCTGGCTGGACGTAGGAGAGAGTCTGTTTGCTCTTCTCTGGCTGGACGTAGGGGAGAGTCTGTTTGCTCCTCTCTGGCTGGACGTAGGGGAGAGTCTGTTTGCTCTTCTCTGGCTGGACGTAGGGGAGAGTCTTTTTGCTCTTCTCTGGCTGGATGTAGGGGAGAGTCTGTTTGCTCTTCTCTCGCTCTACGTAGGGGACAGTCTGTTTGCTCTTCTCTGGCTGGACGTAGGGGAGAGTCTGCTTGCTCTTCTCTGGCTGGACGTAGGGGAGAGTCTGCTTGCTCTTCTCTGGCTGGACGTAGGGGAGAGTCTGCTTGCTCTTCTCTGGCTGGACATAGGGGAGAGTCTGTTCTCTCTTCTCTGGCTGGACGTAGGGGAGAGTCTGCTTGCTCTTCTCTGGCTGGACATAGGGGAGAGTCTGTTCTCTCTTCTCTGGCTGGACGTAGGGGAGAGTCTGCTTGCTCTTCTCTGGCTGGACGTAGGGTAGAGTCTGCTTGCTCTTCTCTGGCTGGACGTAGGGGAGAGTCTGCTTGCTCTTCTCTGGCTGGACGTAGGGGAGAGTCTTTTTGCTCTTCAGAAGTTTGCTGAACCTTCGCTTGAAGGTCATGATTTTCCTCTTTCAAACAGCTTTTTAAATCATGAAGATTTCCCAGGATTTCCCACTGAGCACTGCTCCTTTTCTTCTTTTGTGCTGTCACTGCACATAGAAGACTCTGAACTTCACCGTTCAGACTGCCAGTCTTTGTGGGGTCCTGGTCCTTCCTTGATTCAAGGTGGGACAACTCAGCAGTAAAGGTCTCTGTCTCCTGAGATGCAGTAGAAACTCGTCTCCTCAAACATCCATTTTCTGCCTGTCTCTCCTCACTCTGGGACCTCAGCTGTTCAAGAGTCGTCTTCTTCTCAGTGAGTTCTTCTCTCATTTTCTTCATCTCTGCCTGGATGGAGTTGAGCTCACACTTGAGGTCACACTTCTCCTTGCAAACCATCTTCACCTCAAGCTGAAGATTGTGGACTTGTGTGTTCAGGTCTCTGATCTGAGTCATGTTCTCCTCCCTCACAGATTCAAGGTTGCCCACCATGGCAGACATGTTCTCTACCAGCTGATATGCAATGATCTTCTCTTGTCCAAGACTAGAAACCTGTCCCCACAAATTCTGGTTTTCTGTCCATCTCTTGTCACACAGAGACTGAAGCTGATCAAGTGCACTTTTCTTCTCAGTCAGGTCTTCCTCAAGACATTTCATCTCCACCTGTTCACTCTCCCTCAGAGACTGAACGTGGGTCAGCTCTTTTCTGAGCTCATTGTTCTCTCCATCAACCTTCCTCCCCTCACACTGAAGACTGTGGACTGTTGCGTTCAGATCTTCTATCTGAGTCTGGTTCTTGTCCTGGACCATTTTGAGGTTGGCCACCACAGCAGTGAGGTTCTGTAACTCCTGGATTGCTCTTTTATTCTCACGTTCAAGAGTAGAAACTTGTTCCCTCAAATTCTGGTTTTCTGCCTGTGTGTTGTCACTCAGAGACTGAAGCTGCTCAAGTGCAGCTTTCTTCTCAGTCAGGTCCTCCTGCTCTGTCAGCCTTAGAGATGGAGAAGCAGGATCACATTGACCAGGATCATTCAGTGGATAAATACAGCTCCTACTGAGATCCACCAGATCTCTGAATGCTCCAACGATACAATCCAATGGAGTCATATCCTTCTGTCCTGGGTTGATCTGAAGATCTTGAGCCAGACTAAATCTCCTGGAACTGTCAAGTGTTTAAAGAGCAAAACTGCCCCATAAATGTGGAGTCTGGGTTCTTTTCTATAATGTGATGGCAGTGACTGTCCTGCAGAGTGACATCACTGACATGACTGGATGACTTCAGTCACGTGACTGAAGTCATCCAGTCACATGACTGAAGTCATCCAGTCATGTCAGTGATGTCACTCTGCAGGACTGTCACTGTAAAATAGTTGGACCCAGCAGAGCTGCTAGATTAGGAGTTGATGGAGTCGTTGCAGATACCAGGGTCCAAAGTCCAGCTTGAACCTGGTTTGTGCAGTTCTTTTTTTTTTTCAAACATCTCTTTATTATATTTTGGGATAAACAAATACAAGGACATGACAAACAGAATGGGCAAATAACAATAAACAAATGTATAAATTAGGATACAAAGGTAGAAAGGGACACAGGAGAAAAAAAAATGCCGTTTACAATCAATTCAGTTTTCCAATCTAAGCCTCAGTTTGTATCTCATTCTGTTCCAGATAGTTGTAAAAAATATGCCAAATCTTCCAGAATTTTTCCAATTTATTTTTAGTGAAATAACTTATCTTTTCAAGGGCAAAATTAAAGGACATTCCTTTCAGCCACTGAGAAATTCCACTGATAGATTGATCCTTCCAAGAACGGGCAATACACCTTTTAGCTTCAACAAAACAAATATTCAGGAGGGATCTTAGGCTTTTTGAAGCAACAAAATCATCCGGGTAAATATTTAGAATGCATGTTTTAGGGTTACATGGAACCTCTTTTCCAATAATGCGACTGACTAGATCCACAACCTTTCCCCAAAAACAAGAAATTTGGGGGCATTCCCACATACAATGAATCAATGACCCTTTCTGGTGATTGCATTTAATACACGTGTCAGGAATATTAGGGTTAAAGTGGCGTAGCCTAGCTGGAGTAATATACTGCCTGCTTAACCACTTATATTGTAGTAATTTGGAGTGTGTGTTTGCAGTTTGAGTTTGAACTAATGAGCAAGCCTGTGTCCATTCCTCCTGTGTTATATTCTCTGTAAGTCCATCCTCCATGCTTGGAAGATATTGTTAGAAGATTCTTTGCACTTGCTGATGAATAGGTCATATAATATGGTCACTTGTCCCCTACCTTGACAGTGTTTTAAAATTATTTCTTCCAATGAAGAGAAAGGGGGAAGCTCCAAACTACTACCCTGTCTAGACATTATAAAACTTCGTAATTGGAGATATTTGAAAAAGTGTTTTGTGGGAATATCGTATGTGGCTTTGAGTTCTTCAAATGACATAAATTTACTGCCAATGTAAAGATCAGCCACCTTAGATAAACCTTTAGTGGACCAAAGTTTAAAGCCTGAGTCTGCCCTTCCTGGTTGGAAGTTGTCATTGCCAAAAATAGGAGAAAATCGTGATAGTTGTTGTGTTACATCAGTATATGCTAAAACCTTATGCCAAATCGTTATTGAATTCTTCAGAAAGGGATTTTTTGTCCTTTTGATCAATCTTTTTACCTCTGCCGAGTATATGTAGAGATTTAAAGGAAGTGAAATCGAGTGAGATTCAATCGTTACCCACACTGGGGGGGTGATCCTCAACAAAATAAAACATGCTTGCCCTAATCTGAGCTGCCCAGTAATACCACAAGAAATTTGGTAGCTTCAACCCACCTCTGTCGTATGGAAGATAGAGCAAGGAAAGCCTAAGTCTTGGTCGCTTATTGTTCCATATGAAGTTTGAAAATATTTTCTTCAAAGATTGGAAGAGAGAGAGAGGAGGAGAGAATGGGATTGTTTGGAAGAGGTATAAGTATTTGGGCAAAACTGTCATTTTTAGGATATTAATGCGTCCAATCAAAGAAATAGGTAATTTTGTCCACCTATTTATAAGCTGTGTAACAGCATCTGTAAGGGGGTTATAGTTCGCTGAGATAATTTCATTAACATCTGGCATGATTTTAACTCCTAGATAATTAAATCCTTCTTTTGATATTACAAATGGAGTCGAAACTGGAGGGCTGAGTCTCTCTCTTTCTGTCAAAAACATTATTACAGATTTACTATGATTTATTTTATAACCTGAGAAGAGCCCAAAAGCCTGTGCCAAATTTAGCAAGGCTGGCAAGGTTTGTTTGAAATCGGAGCAGAATAGAATAACATCATCCGCATAAAGGGCTATGCGGTGTTCAGTACCACCAACTGTTATTCCCTTTATAATGTCATGATTACAAATTGCCATGGCCAGGAGCTCGATAGCAAGGGTAAATAACAGGGGAGATAAGGGGCAACCCTGTCTTGTGCCTCGATTAAGGTTGAAAGAGTTAGAAGCCAGGCCATTGGTCAAAGTTTCAGCTTGCGGGTTAGAGTAGAGAAGGCGAATCCACCTAAGGAAATTTTCCTGAATACCAAACCTCTGTAGGACTTCAAACAAATACGACCACTCTATCCTATCGAAGGCCTTCTCTTCGTCCAACGACAGGACAGCGTAGCCAGGGATCCCAGACCTCTCAAAGAGAATATTAAGTACTCTCCTTAAATTATGAAAGCCCTGCCTTCCCTGTATAAATCCATTCTGGTCCGAGTGGATCAATTTGGGTAAAATACGTTCCAACTTCATAGCCAGTATTTTAGACAATATTTTAAGGTCATAATTGATGAGGGATATTGGCCTGTAAGATCCGCATTGGTCCGGTGACTTCCCAGGTTTCAATAGTAATGTAATTGTTGCCGTATTAAGAGAGAGAGGAAGGACTCCATTATTGAATGATTCTTGATACATTTCAAGTAGTGGTGGTATCAGTTTAGATTCAAATATTTTATATATTTCAACTGGTATCCCATCTGGCCCAGGAGTCTTTCCTCCTTTCAAATTGGATATAGCCTCGGACAAATCCCTGGCACCAAGATTAAATTCCAGAGAGCCCACAGAGTCCTCATCCAAGGGGACAAAATCTAGAGAGTCTAGAAAGTTCTTTTGGTGGTTTGTAGCTAAATCTGAGTATTCAGATTGATATAATCTATGATAGAAATTTAGAAATGTGTTGTTAATTTCAACTGGGTCAGAAGTTAACACCCCTTTGTCTGTTTGAACTGAGTTTATTGTTCTTTCTGTTTGCATCTGTTTAATGCGCCATGCCAACAATTTGCTGGCCTTTTCACCTTGCTCATAAAAGGATTGTTTTAGTTTTAACAGGCTCCTTGTAGCCTTATTTGTGGATAAAGCATTATACCTCGCCCTCAGTTTATGGAGCTCCATAGTTTGATGATGGTTAGGATTCTGGTAAATTTGGTTTTCAATTTCTTTTATTTTTTTTCAAGGTGTTCCATTTCTAGTCTTTGGGATTTGGACTTAAAGCTTGTAAAGCTTATCATTTGGCCTCTTAAAAAGGCTTTAAAAGCTTCCCACCTTACAGACGCGGATGTTTGGTCAGTGTTGTATTCAAAAAACAGATCAATTTGTGTACCAATAAATTTTATAAATTCAGGGTCTCTCAGCCAGCTTGTTTGCAGGCGCCATCTTAAAGAGTGGTGTAACCTGCCAGGCAGTCTGAATATAAATGAGGTTGAGGCATGATCTGAAATTAAGATACTGTCATACCAGGATTTTGTAATTTGGGGTCTTAATTCGGCTGAGATTAGAAAATAGTCAATTCTCGAGAAGGTCTGGTAGGTACTAGAGTAGTAGGAGTAATTTTGTTTGTTGGGATACATATTTCTCCACACATCAATCAAGTTCAAATCCTTCATACACAGAAATAACTCTTTCCTTGTTTGACTGTGTGAGGTGTCTACCCCAGTAGACCTATCCAGTTCTGGTTGAAGTACACAGTTGAAATCCCCACCAATGACAAGGTGACCAGATAAAGTGGCTTGTGATAAGAAAAGATTTCTGAAAAAGGTGGGGTCGTCATTATTTGTCCCATATACATTAACCAGGTTTAGTCTGATTGAGAAAATTTGGCATTGGATAATAAGATATCTGCATAAATTGTCATAAATTGTTTCTTCTCGTTCTTGGATAAAGTTAAGTTGGCTGCTAACAGGAACTACACCAAAACACAAAGAAAGGGGGGGGGGGAACTACAGAGATGCGCAACTACAACAAACAGAGAAAGAACATTTGAACAATAACTGGGTGAATTTCCCCAACTGAAAAACACCCCCCCCACCCCACAATATGTGAATCCCGAGGAGCCCGTAACGGGGCCCAACCATGGCGCTTTGCTGGTCCACACCAGCCGTCAGCGCGTCGAGGAACAGCATGCCTAACACAATAGGCCAAGCCCTCCAGGAAAAAAAAAATGTAAGCAAAAATATTGAAAAGCTAAGACAACCAAACATTATAAATCAGTTATTAGCCTGCAAGCAGCTTCACAAGGTTACAGTCCACTGTATATTTAGAGGCCAAACATAAACCAACATAAGCCGAGCAGTAGTGTTATAAAGGCATATTAGAGTTTTTGCACAGTTCTGCTCGTTACCTATTATGCCAAAAAGATAGAAAAGAAAAAAAAATACAGCAAACCAAGCTGTGTTAGTGTCAATAAGGCGATATTAGTATTTACCCACGGCCTGCTCGTTGTAGTCCCAATATAAATTTCTCTGCCGCTGCTGAGGTGTCGAATACGTGCCGTTTCCCTTGGAGGGTAACCAGGAGTTTAGCCGTGTGAATAATCCCAAACCGTAGATCTGGAATGCTGAGAGAAGCCAAATCCTTCTTCACTTGGTCGAAGATTTTCCTCCGTCTAAGCAAGTCGGCGGAAACGTCGGGAAGGAGCATGATCCTCTGATTGTCGAGTAACAGCGGGCCCTTCGTCCTGGCAGCCTTCATTACCCGGGTCTTGTCCGCGTAGTTAAGGAACTTCATTATCACTGCTCTGGGTCGCCCTGTTGATTGTTGGTCAGTTACGTTGATTTGGCCGATTCTGTGTGCTCTCTCGATCACGAGCGGCCCCGGAAAGTTGTCCGCTCCGAGCACATCGGTTAACCATTTCTCCAGAAATGTGCACAAGTCAGACCCCTCTTTCTTTTCGGGGAGGCCCAGCAGACGAAGGTTGGAGCGGCGGCTGCGGTTTTCCAGGTCGTCAACTTTAAGCGCCAGCTTCTCCACGGTCGTTTTCATGGTAGCATTTTGAGCTAGCAGAGATGCGATATCATCGTCATTGGAGCTGATTCTGTCCTCCGCTTCCGTGACCCGCATAATGACCTCGTTCAATTCGCTTTTCACACTTTGTATTGCGTTCAATAGTCCGTCAAATCTTGTCGTGAAATCTTCTTTCATTGCTTGGATAGCGGTCAGGACTTGGTCTTGGCTTGCTATCAGGCTAGCACCTGTTGTTTCTTCGCTAGCCATAGCCACGCTGTTAGCTTGCAGTACATGATCAGGTGTGGAGTCCGTTTTCGCAGGTTTTTGAGCCTGTTTTGCTGGTTTCGGAGCCATTGAGAATGAATCACACCACAACTTTAGAGCGAGGAGGAGAAAAAAAACAAAAAACTGCTGTACAGGATTATTTTAACCGTTTGGTTGTCCTAACTTCTATATAAGTTCTGAAATTGCACACTTGAGAGAAACCATTTGTCACGACCTGGCACTGAACCCTGAAGGAAAGTGAGTGGATTATGGTCTGTGTAGACAATGTGTTTACACAGCAAATAATTATGAGAACACACATGAAAACACACATTGTAGAGACATTAATTTTGCTGAGTTAGTTGCTAAAGCTCCTCAGCTCAGGAAACTTGAGAAGACAGAATGGAAAAACGTCCTTTGCCCATTCTGCCCATGCCTGCTCCTACACAGACAGAGTGGTCCTGCTCAGGCCGGCTGCTGGGCACCACTGAAGCAAATACACGGTTGCTATGCAACGGACTAGTTGGACTTCCGATGTCCGGGAGGGCCGGCTGTAACATACAGGATGAATTTTTACAGTGAAGTTCTTCTTCTTCTTCTTCTACAGCTGAATTAAAGTGTAAACAGCCATCCACACTCCTTTTAACTGTTCTTTATAGACTTGTCTTTTATTAAACGTTCTGTACACTTAAAGTTCTCAGTGATTTTGTTTCCACATCAAGGCTCTTCTTTATCTCTACTGAGGCTTTATGCTGCTTTAAGTGTATGTTATTGTTGATTTGTCTGTTTATCTGCTGCCCCCACAACCTGCATTAGGAGATAATTAGCGGTATGTACCGAAAACCAGTTTGCTGTAAAACAAAATCCCTGCAATTGTCAATAATAATAACAATAATAATAATAATAATAATAATAATAATGATACAAGAACACACCTTAGGTTCATTTTGTGCCTGAATTTTCCTTTAAGAGCTAGAAAAGATGGATTTTATTGGAAGCCAGTGCAGTGAAGCTCAGACTGGGTGATATGGTCTCTCTTCCTATTTCCTGTCAATATGTGTGCAGCTGCATCCTGGAGCAGCTGCAGAGTCTTTCACCACTTGTCAGTGCAGCCTGATCATAAAGAACTACAATTCCTCTCATTGTGTATTTACCCACAGCAAGATGAGCAAGAGGACCAGGAACAAACCCTGCTGTGAGGGAGGAGGACCACCGAGCTCCCAAAAGAAGGACTTTGTCATCATCTCGGCTGGAGAGCCTGCTGGGGCAGAACTTTACTGATGCTCAAGTGCAACAGCCCAGCAGGTCTGCCTGAGCCAGGGCTCAGGAGGAAGTTAAGAAGTACTGTAGTTCTCCACCTCTCCGTCTCTGGGGACCCTCTTGACTGGTGGGGTGGGAATGAGCTACGTTTTCCTCTTATTTCCAGGCTTCCCAAAAGGTACCAATGTGTTTTTTTTCAACAGCAAAATAAAATATAATAGAAATGAGTTCAACTCTTGTTTTTATTCCAAATATATTGTTTTTAGAAAATTGTTGCAAAAATGTGAAAAAGTGCATCCATAAACATAAATTAGAGATGCATCAATAATCATTTTGTGACTGAATCGTAGCCCCTGAATTTTAATAATCGAATTGTGAGGTGTCCAAAGATTCCCACCATTAATTGCAGTAGAGTTTCCAATATATTCCACTATTTTCTCGTTTTGTAGGAGAGGCTTTAATGTCTGTCTTTGATGTCTGAACTCTGACTCTGATGTCATTGGTGCTGACTGAATTCTACCCCGACAGACTGGGAAGGCTCCTATTGGTGATGTCATCATAAATATATGAAGGCCTTGTTTCAGTGTCAGGAACCAATCAGAGCAGCCTCCTCCTGACTAAACAGCTCTACTCATCAAGACCCTGACCCCAGACTCTTCTTGGTGAACTGATCAGAGATCAGATTAGTAGAGAAGCAGTGACACAAAGGGAAACTTCCTCATTCCCTGAACGCAGCTTCATCAAACAGAGCAATGCTAACTGTTCACCTGCAGTAGTGATGTCATCAGGACAGGAAGTTGATCAGACATGGGAACTTTGACTCAGATCAACCAGGGAGGGAGGAGTTATCAGAGTCTGATTGTGCTGATGAATCATCAGAACTCTCCATCACGCCGTGGTCTCAGCGTTGACCTGAAGTCCCAGGCTTCAAGTCAATTTTTTCAATTTTATTTGTATAATGTGAGCAGGTGGAGCTACAGGTGGCAGCTTGAGCCTCTTCAGGTCTGCAGCCTCCTCCAGCAGCACCCGGATCTGGGATGAGGGGAGAAGAAGACGAGTTAGTAATGAGTGACACATATAGGAGGAAAGAGATGAGGAGAGAGAAGCCCAGTGCACCATGGGAGATCCCCCAGCAGCCTAAGCCTATAGCAGCAGATCTAAGGGCCAGCCTAAGCAGCCCAACTATAAGCCTGATCAAAAAGGAAGGTCTTTAGTCTGCTCTTAAAGGTCGAGAGGGTGTCTGCATTCTGGACTGAAACTGGGAAACGGTTCCACAGGAGGGGAGCCTGATAGCTGAAGGCTCTGGCTCCCAGTCTACTTTTAGAACTCTAGGAACCACCAATAACCCTGCATCCTGGGAGCGAAGGGTTCTAGCTGGATAATAGGGGACTAGGAGCTCTGTCAAATATGAAGGTGCCTGACTGTTGAGGACTTTGTATGTTAGAAGGAGAATTTAGAATTCTATTCTGAATTTGACAGGGAGCCATGCAGAGAGGCCAGTACAGGAGAGACATGGTCTCTTCTACTAGTTCTAGTCAACACGCGGGCAGCAGCGTTCTGGACCAGCTGGAGAGTCTTTAGGGACATGAAAGACAGAACAGCGACCTGTCACACCTCTTCAGTGACCTGGGACATGATGGCAGTGGTGGGATTTGAACCAACGCCTCCTCAGAGATTGGAGCCTAAATCCAGCACCTTAGACCGCTCGGCCACACTACCTCACTGTGCTGTTCTCTGAGTTGGTCTGCTAAAGGCATGTTGAAGAGGAAGTAACATCATGATATCAAACTTATTCTGAAGGGGGACCCCTTTCCTTCCACGGTCACAGGAAGTGACAACAGCGCTGCTAGAAGCAGGAAAGAAATGGTAAAAGGACTCAGTTTGTACAGAGCCTTTCTACCTCAGCAGCACTCAAGGAGCTGAACAATGTCCTCTCATTCACACACACTCACACACTGATGCTGAAGGCTGCCATGCAAGGAGCCAACCTACTCATCAGAAGTATTTAGGGGTTCAGTATCTTACTCAAGGACACTTTGACATGGTGACCGGGGGTAGTGAGGATGGAACTGGACACTGGTATCTGCAACGACTCCATCAACTCCTAATCTAGCAGCTCTGCTGGGTCCAACTATTTTACAGAACATTTGACAGACCTGTGGAGCAGTGAGGACACACATGAGTTGATCACATGATCCACTGAAGCACCATTTTACCTGCCACTGAGGTCACCAACATGAACTGGAGTTGGGAATCTTGAACTGAACCTGGTATCACAGCGACACCTGCTGCTGCAAAATGGAACAGCAACATTGAACCAAGTACAGGATTGGAGGGAGACTGATGGTCGCTGTTTGGGTTTTTGAAGAACAAGGAGGGCGTGGGTTCAAGCTGGATTCTCAGAGAATATTTCCCCAACCTCGACATTGGAATCTGCACTGCCATCCAGTCATGTGACTGAAGTCATCCAGTCACATGACTGAAGTCATCCAGTCATGTCAGTGATGTCACTTGGCAGGACTGTCATTGCCGTCTCATTCCAGAAAAGAATCCAGACTCCACCTGTGGCTCCATGATAACTGATGGACCTCTGGTTGGAGGCTGGACGATGATGTTTGGACTGGAAGGAAAACTCCTTGTCCAAATTCCATTGTGTTCGTTTAAAGTCCCACAATAAGAAGTAGCTGAATTTGACAGATTTCGTTTCACTTTGATCTTCACAAAGACAAAGTGCGTCTGATGGAGGCACCTCTGACAGAGTGGAATGTTTCCATGTTGCCATGACAACGTGAGGCCCCTCACCTCATCTGTTCCTTCTGCCGGTCGGCGTCAAGAGAGCAAGATGGCTGCTTCTCCATCTGGGTGGATGAGCAGCTCCTCCCTCTCTGAACCTGAATGGAGCAGAACCATGAAATCATTGCAGGAAATCATGGAGGAGAAATGAATGAATGAGACTTCCAGTCAAACTGAGACAAACGTCCAGGTTTGGTTATCAAAGATATCTGACATTCATCAGTAGACTGACAAAGATGCTCATTATTATTGCAGCAGATTAAACTAGAGAATAAAGAGGGTCTCATTTTTGGAAAAAATATTTAATATTTCATTACATTTTCCAAAATCCATCCATCGTCATCTTCCGCTTATTCCTTACTAGTAAGGGTCGCGGGGGGACTGGAGCCTATCCCAGCGTCTTCAGGCCAGAGGCAGGGTTCACCCTGGACAGGTCACCAGTCCATCACAGGACCAACACATAGAGACAGACAACCATTCACTCTCACAGTCACACCTACAGTCAATTTAGAGTATCAATCAGCCTCATCCCCTCTTGATGTCTTTGGACTGTGGGAGGAAGCTGGAGTACCAGAGAGAACCCACGCAGGAAAGGGGAGTCTCACAAAGAAAGATCCCGCGCCCGAGCCGGGACTCGAACCCGGAACCTTATTGCTGTTAGGCCACAGTGCTAACCATTGCACCACCATGTAGCACATTTTCCAAAATATGACAGTATATTTTGGTTTTATAGGAGAGCCTTTAATGTCTGTCTTTATTATCGGTTTATTATCGGTTATTAGCAATTCTTAGGACATCACTGTAGCATTATTTTGAGGTTCGTAGCAACTCTTACTAAATGACTGTCAGCATCACTTTGAGGTTGTTCGAAACACTTACTACATGACTGTCAGCATCACTGAGTTTATTAACAACTATCACTAAATTACTGTTAGCATCATTTTGAGTTCATTAGCAATTCTTCCGACATCACTGTCGCAATATTTTGAAGTTATTAGCAGCTCTTACTAGATTACCGTCAGAATCATTTTGAGTTCAATAGCAATTCTTAAGACATTCCTGTAGCATCATTTTGAGGTTCGTAGCAACTCTTAATACATGACTGTCAGCATCACTTTGGGTTTATTAGCAACTATCACTACGTTACTGTTAGCATCATTTTGAGTTCATTAGCAATTCTTCTGACATCACTGTCGCATTATTCTTAGGTTCGTAGAAACTCTTACTACATTACTGTATCATTATTTTAAGGTTCGTAGCAACTCTTACTACATGACTGTCAGCATCACTTTGAGTTTATGAGCAACTATCACTACATCACTGTCGCATCATTTTGAGATCATGAGCAATTCTTCCGACATCACTGTCGCAATATTTTGAGGTTCGTAGCAACTCTTACTACATGACTGTCAGCATCACTTTGAGGTTATTCGAAACTTTCACTCCATTAATGTTAGCATCATTTTGAGTTCATTAGCAATTCTTACTACATCGCTGTCGCATCATTTTGAGATAATTTCCAATTCTTCTGACATCACTGTCGCATTATTTTGAGTTCATTCGCAGCTCTTACTACATTACTGTCAGCATCACTTTGAGTTTATGAGCAACTATCACTACATTACCGTCAGCATCATTTTGAGTTCATTAGCAATTCTAACTATATCACTGTCGCATCATTTTGAGTTCATTAGCAATTCTTCCGTCATCACTGTCGCATTATTTTGAGGTTCGTAGCAACTCTAACTACATGACTGTCAGAATCATTTTAAGGTTACTCGCAAGTTTCACTACATTACTGTTAGCATCATTTTGAGTTCATTAGCAATTCTTACTACATCACTGTCCCATCATTTCAGATCATAAGCAATTCAGATCATAAGCAATTCTTACTACATCACTGTCACATCATTTTGAAGTTCGTAGCAACTCTTACTACATTACTGTTGCATTATTTTAAGGTTCGTAGCAACTCTTCCTATATGACTGTCAGCATCACTTTGAGTTTATTGGCAACTTTCACTCCATTACTGTTATCATCATTTTGAGTTCATTAGCAATTCTTACTACATCACTGTCACATTTTTTTGGGATCATTAGCAATTCTTCTGACATCACTGTCGCATTATTTTGAGGTTCGTAGCAACTCTTACTACATTACTGTTGCATTATTTTGAGGTTCGTAGAAACTCTTATTACATGACTGTCAGCATCACTTTGAGTTTATTGGCAACTTTCACTCCATTACTGTTAGCATCATTTTGAGTTCATTAGCAATTCTTACATCACTGTCAGCAACATTTTTAGGTTACTCGCAACTCTAACCACATGACTGTCAGCATCACTTTGAGGTTATTCGAAACTTTCACTCCATTACTGTTAGCATCATTTTGAGTTCATTAGCAATTCTAACGACATCACTGTTGCATCATTTTGAGATCATTAGCAATTCTTACGACCTCACTTAAACATTATTATGAGGATATTAACAACTATTACTACATTACTGTCAGCATCACTTTGAGGTTATTCGAAACTTTCACTCCATTACTGTTCGCATCATTTTGAGTTCATTACAATTATTACTACATCACTGTCGCATCATTTTGAGTTCATTACCAATTCTTACGACATCACTGTCCAAACAGTTTGAGATCATGAACAATTCTTCTGACATCACTGTCGCAATATTTTGAGGTTCGTAGCAACACTTACTACATGACTTTCAGCATCACTTTGAGGTTTTTTCAAACACTTACTACATTACTGTAAGCATCATTGAGTTTATTAGAAACTATCACTACGTTACTGTTAGCATCATTTTGAGTTTAATAGCAATTCCTCCGACATCACTGTCGCATTATTTTGAGGTTAGTAGCAACTCTTACTACATGACTGTAAGCATTACTTTGAGGTTGTACATTGCTAACAGTAATGTAGTGATAGTTGCTAATGGACTCAAAGTGATGCTGTCAGAAATGTTGTAACTGTTTTGAACAACCTCGGAAGTGATTCTGACAGTCATGTAGTAAGGGTTGCTACGATCTTTAAAAAAATGCAACAGTGAAGTAGTAAGAGTTTCTTCGAACCTCAAAATAATGCGACAGTGATGTCAGAAGAATTGGTAATGATCTCAAACTGATGGGACAGTGATGTCGTAACAATTGCTAATGAACTCAAAATGATGCTAACAGTAATGTAGTGATAGTTGCTAATAAAGTCAGTGATTCTTACAGTGATGTAGTAAGTGTTTCGAAGAACCTCAAAGTGATGCTGACAGTCATGTAGTCAGAGTTTCTACAAACCTTTAAATAATGCAACAGTAATGTAGTAAGAGTTGCTACGAACCTCAAAATAATGCGACAGTGATGTCAGAAGAATTGCTAATGAACTCTAGATGATGCTAACAGTAATGTAGTGATAGTTGCTAATAAACTCAGTGATGCTTCCAGTAATGTAGTAATTGTTTCGAACAACCTCAAAGTGATTATTACAGACATGTAATAAGAATTGCTATGAACCTTAAAATGACGCAACTGCAATGTAGTAAGAGTTGCTACGAACCTCAAATTAATGCGATAGTGATGTCAGAAGAATTGCCAGAGATCTAAAAATGATGCGAGAGTGATTTAGTAAGAATTGCTAATGAACTCAAAATGATGGCAACAGTAATTCAGTGAAAGTTGCTGATAAACTCAAAGTGATGCTGACAGTCATGTAGTAAGTGTTGCTACGAACATCAAAATAATGCGACATTGATGTCAGAAGAATTGCTAATGATCTCAAAATGATGCGACAGTGATGTCGTAAGAATTGCTAATGAATTCAAAAAGATGCTTACAGTAATGGAGTGAAAGTTTCGAATAACCTCAAAGTGATGATGACAGTCATGTGGTTAGAGTTGCGAGTAACCTTAAAATGATGCTGACAGTGATGTCGTAAGAATTGCTATTAAACTCAAAATGATGCTAACAGTAACGTAGTGATAGTTGCCAATAAACTCAAAGTGATGCTGACAGTAATGTAGTTAGTGTTTCGAACAACCTCAAAGTGATGCTGACAGTCATGTAGGAAGAGTTGCTACGAACCTCAAAATAATGCGACAGTAATGTAGTAAGAGTTGCTACGAACCTCAAAATAATGCGACAGTGATGTCAGAAGAATTGCTAAAGATCTCAAAATGATGCGACAGTGATTTAGTAAGAATTGCTCATGAACTCAAAATGATGCTAACAGTAATGGAATGAACGTTTCGAATAACCTCAAAGTGATGCTGACAGTCTTGTACTAAGAGTTGCTGCGGACCTCAAAATAATGCGACAGTGATGTCGGAAGAATTGCTAATGATCTCAAAATGATGCGACAGTGATGTAATAAGAATTGCTAATGAACTCAAAAAGATGCTAACAGTAATGGAGTGAAACTTTCGAATAACCTCAAAGTGATGCTGACAGTCATGTAGTAAGTGTTGCTACAAACCTCAAAATAATGCGAAAGTAATGTAGTAAAAGTTGCGACGAACCTTAAAATATTGCGACAGTGATGTCGGAAGAATTGCTTATGAACTCAAGATGATGCTAACAGTAATGGAGTGAAACTTTCGAATAACCTCAAAGTGATGCTGACAGTCATGTAGTAAGTGTTGCTACGAACCTCAAAATAATGCGACAGTAATGTCGTAAAAGTTGCTACGAACCTCAAAATAATGTGACAGTAATGCAGTAAAAGTTGCTACAAACCTCAAAATATTGTGACAGTGATGTCGGAAGAATTGCTAATGAACTCAAGATGATGCTAACAGTAATGTAGTGATAGTTGCGAAGAAACTCAGTGATTTTTAAACTAATGTAGTAAGAGTTTCGAACAACCTCAAATTGATGCTGACGGTTATTTAGTAAGAGTTGCTACGAACCTCAAAATAATGCAACAGTAACGTAGTGATAGCTGCTAAGAACTTAAAAATGATGCTACAGTAATGTAGGAAGATTTTAATAAAATCAAAAATGATTTTGACAGTGATGTCTTATGAATTGCTAATGAACTCAAAATGATGCTAACAGTAATGTAGTGATAGTTGCTAATAAACTCAGTGATGCTTACAGTAATGTAATAAGTGTTTCGAACAACCTCAAAGTGATGCTGACAGTCATGTAGTAAGAGTTGCTACTAACCTCAATTTAATGCTACAGTGATGTCGTAAGAATTGCTAATAAACTCAAAATGATGCTAACAGTAATGTAGTGATAGTTGCTAATAAACTCAAAGTGATGCTGACAGTAATGTAGTAAGAGTTGCTACGAACCTTTAAATAATGCAAAAGTAATGTAATAAGAGTTGCTACGAACCTCAAAACATTGCGAAAGTGATGTTGGAAGAATTGCTAATGAACTCAAGATGATGCTAACAGTAATGTAGTGGTGGTTGCGAATGAAGTCAGTGATGCTTACACTAATGTAGTAAGGGTTTCGAACAACCTCAAAGTGATGCTGACAGTCATGTAGTAAGAGTTGCTACGAACCTCAAAATAATGCGACAGTGATGTCAGAAAAATTGCTAATGAACTCAAAATGATGCTAACAGTAATGGAGTGAAAGTTTCGAATAACCTCAAAGTGATGCTAACAGTCATGTAGTAAGAGTTGCTACGAACCTCAAAATAATGCTACAGTGATGTAGTAAGAATTACTAATGATCTCAAAATGATGCGACAGTGATGTTGGAAGAATTGCTAATGAACTCAAGATGATGCTAACAGTAACGTAGTGATAGTTGCTAATCAACTCAGTGATGCTTACAGTAATGTAGTAAGTGTTTCGAACAACCTCAAAGTGATGCTGACAGTCATGTAGTAAGAGTTGCTACGAACCTCAAAATAATGCAACAGTGATGTCAGAAGAATTGCTAATGAACTCAAAATGATGCTGACAGTGATGTTGAAAGAATTGCTAATGAACTTAAAATGATGCTGACAGTAACGTAGTGATAGTTACTAAGAACTTAAAAATGATGCTACAGTGATGTCAGAAGAATTGCTAATGATCTCAAAATGATGCGACAGTGATTTAGTAAGAATTGCGAATGAACTCAAAATGATGCTAACAGTAATGGAGTGAACGTTTCGAATAACCTCAAAGTGATGCTGACAGTCATGTACTAAGAGTTGCTACCAACCTCAAAATAATGCGACAGTAATGTAGTAACAGTTACTACGAACCTCAAAATATTGCGACAGTGATGTCAGAAGAATTGCGAATGATCTCAAAATGATGCGACAGTGATTTAGTAAGAATTGCGAATGAACTCAAAATGATGCTAACAGTAATGGAGTGAACGTTTCGAATAACCTCAAAGTGATGCTGACAGTCATGTACTAAGAGTTGCTACCAACCTCAAAATAATGCGACAGTAATGTAGTAACAGTTACTACGAACCTCAAAATATTGCGACAGTGATGTCGGAAGTATTGCTAATGAACTCAAGATGATGCTAACAGTAATGTAGTGATAGTTGCTAAGAAACTCAGTGATGCTTAAAGTAATGTAGAAAGAGTTTCGAACAACCTCAAAGTGATGCTGAAAGTCATTTAGGAAGAGTTGCTAATGAACTCAATTTAATGCTCCAGTGATGTCGTGAGAATTACTACACAACTCAAAATGATGCAAACAGTAATGTAGTGATAGCTGCTAATAAACTCAAAGTGATGCTTACAGTAATGTAGTAAGAGTTGCTACGAACCTTAAAATAATGCAACAATAATGTAGTAAGAGTTGCTACGAACCTCAAAATGATGCGACAGTGATGTCGGAAGAATTGGTAATGATCTCAAAATGATGCTAACAGTAATGGAGTGAAACTTTCGAATAACCTCAAAGTGATGCTGACAGTCATGTAGTAAGAGTTGCTACGACCCTCAAAATAATGCGACAGTAATGTAGTAAAAGTTGCTACGAACCTCAAAATATTGCGACAGTGATGTCGGAAGAATTGCTAATGAACTTAAAATGATGCGAACAGTAATGAAGTGATAGTTGCTAATTAACTCAATGATGCTTACAGTAATGTAGTAAGTGTTTCGAATAACCTCAAAGTGATGGTGACAGTCATGTAGTAAGAGTTGCTACGAAACTCAAAATAATGCGACAGTGATGTCGGAAGAATTGCTAATGAACTTAAAATGATGCTAACAGTAATGTAGTGATAGTTGCTCATCAACTCAGTGATGCTTACAGTCATGTAATGTTTCGAATAACCTCAAAGTGATTCTGACAGTCACGTAGTAAGTGTTGCTACGAACCTCAAAATATTGCGACAGTGATGTCGGAAGAATTGCTAATGAACTCAAAATGATGCTAACAGTAATGTAGTGATAGTTGCTAATTAACTCAGTGATGCTTCCAGTCATGTAGTAAGTGTTTCCAACAACCTCAAAGTGATGCTGTCAGTCATGTATTAAAAGTTGCTTCTAACCTCAAAATGATGCTAACAGTAATGTAGTGATAGTTGCTAATAAACTCAGTGATGCTTACAGTAATGTAGTAAATGTTTCAAACAACCTCAAAGTGATGCTGACAGTCATGTAGTAAGAGTTGCTACTAACCTCAATTTAATGCTACAGTGATGTCTATGAATTGCTAATAAACTCAAAATGACGCTAACAGTAATGTAGTGATAGTTGCTAATAAACCCAAAATGATGCTAAAAGTAATGTAGTGATAGTTGCTAATCAACTCAGTGATGCTTACAGTAATGTAGTAAGTGTTTCGAACAACCTCAAAGTGACGCTTACAGTCATGTAGTAAGAGTTGCTTCTAACCTCAAAATGATGCTAAAAGTAATGTAGTGATAGTTGCTAATGAACTCAAAGTGATGCTGACAGTAATGTAGTGATAGTTGCTAATGAACTCAAAGTGATGCTGATAGTAATGTAGTAAGAGTTGCTTCGAACCTCAAAGTAATGCGACAGTGATGTCAAAAGAATTGTTAATAATCTAAGACTGATGCGACAGTGATGTAGTAAGAATTGCTAATGAACTCAAAATGATGCTAACAGTAATGGAGTGAAAGTTTCGAATAACCTCAAAGTGATGCTGACAGTCATGTAGTAAGAGTTGCTACGAACCTTAAAATAATGCAACAATAATGTAGTAAGAGTTGC
This sequence comes from Aulostomus chinensis, assembly GCF_037954235.1. Classification (NCBI taxonomy): domain Eukaryota; kingdom Metazoa; phylum Chordata; class Actinopteri; order Syngnathiformes; family Aulostomidae; genus Aulostomus; species Aulostomus chinensis. The sequence continues at coordinate 42,785,654 of NC_141320.1, forward strand.
TACGAACCTCAAAATAATGTGACAGTGATGTAAGAAGAATTGCAAATGATCTCAAAATGATGCGACAGTGATGTAGTAAGAATTGCTAATGATCTCAAAATGATGCTAACAGTAATGGAGTGAAAGTTTCGAATAACCTCATAGTGATGCTGACAGTCATGTTCTAAGAGTTGCTACGAACCTCAAAATAATGCGACAGTAATGTAGTAAAGTTGCTACGAACCTCAAAATAATGCGACAGTGATGTAGTAAGAATTGCTAATGAACTCAAAATGATGATAACAGTAATGGAGTTAAACTTTCGAATAACCTCAAAGTGATGCTGACAGTCATGTAGTAAGAGTTGCTACGAACCTTAAAATTATGCAACAATAATGTAGTAAGAGTTGCTACGAACCTCAAAATAATGTGACAGTGATGTCAGAAGAATTGCAAATGATCTCAAAATGATGCGACAGTGATTTAGTAAGAATTGCTAATGAAATCAAAATGATGCTAACAGTAATCGAGTGTACGTTTCCAATAACCTCAAAGTGATGCTGACAGTAATGTAGTAAAAGTTGCCACGAACCTCAAAATATTGCGACAGTGATGTCGGAAGAATTGCTAATGAACTCAAAATGATGCTTTCAGTAATGTAGTGATCGTTGCTAATCAAGTCAGTAATGCTTTCAGTAATGTAGTAAGTGTTTCGAAGAACCTCAAAGTGATGCTGAGAGTCATGTAGTAAGAGTTGCTACGAACCTAAAAAATACTGCGACAGTGATGTCAGAAGAATTCCTAAAGATCTCAAAATGATGCGACAGTGATGTAGTAAAAGTTGCTACGAACCTCAAAATATTGCGACAGTGATGTCGGAAGAATTGCTAATGAACTCAAGATTATGCTAACAGTAATGGAGTGAAACTTTCGAATAACCTCAAAGTGATGCTGACAGTCATGTAGTAAGAGTTGCTACGGACCTCAAAATAATGCTACAGTGATGTAGTAAGAATTGCTAATGATCTCAAAATGATGCGACAGTGATGTTGGAAGAATTGCTATTGAACTCAAAATGATGCTAACAGTAACGTAGTGATAGTTGCTAATAAACTCAGTGATGCTTACAGTAATGTAGTAAGAGTTTCGAATAACCTCAAAGTGATGCTGACAGTCATGTAGTAAGAGTTGCTACGAACCTCAAAATAATGCAAACGTAATGTAGTAAGATTTGCTAATGAACTCAAAATGATGCTAACAGTAATGTAGTGAAAGTTGCCAATAAACTCAGAGTGATGCTGACAGTCATGTAGGAAGAGTTGCAACGAACCTCAAAATAATGCGACAGTTATGTCGTAAGAATTGCTATTAAATTCAAAATGATGCTAACAGTAATGTAGAGAGAGTTCCTAATAAACTCAGTGATGCTTACAGTAATGTAGTAAGTGTTTTGAACAACCTCAAAGTGATGCTGACAGTCATGTGGTCAGAGTTGCGAGTAACCTCAAAATAATGCGACAGTCATGTAGTAAGAGTTGCTAATGAACTCAAAATGATGATAACAGTAATGGAGTTAAACTTTCGAAAAACCTCAAAGTGATGCTGACAGTCATGTCGTAAGAGTTGCTACGAACCTTAAAATTATGCAACAATAATGTAGTAAGAGTTGCTACGAACCTCAAAATAATGTGACAGTGATGTCAGAAGAATTGCAAATGATCTCAAAATGATGCGACAGTGATTTAGTAAGAATTGCTAATGAAATCAAAATGATGCTAACAGTAATCGAGTGTACGTTTCCAATAACCTCAAAGTGATGCTGACAGTCATGTAGTAAGAGTTGCTACGAACCTCAAAATAATGCGACAGTAATGTAGTAAAACTTGCTACGAACCTCAAAATATTGCGACAGTGATGTCGGAAGAATTGCTAATGAACTCAAAATGATGCTTTCAGTAATGTAGTGATCGTTGCTAATCAAGTCAGTAATGCTTTCAGTAATGTAGTAAGTGTTTCGAAGAACCTCAAAGTGATGCTGACAGTCATGTAGTAAGAGTTGCTACGAACCTAAAAAATACTGCGACAGTGATGTCAGAAGAATTCCTGAAGATCTCAAAATGATGCGACAGTGATGTAGTAAAAGTTGCTACGAACCTCAAAATATTGCGACAGTGATGTCGGAAGAATTGCTAATGAACTCAAGATTATGCTAACAGTAATGGAGTGAAACTTTCGAATAACCTCAAAGTGATGCTGACAGTCATGTAGTAAGAGTTGCTACGAACCTCAAAATAACGCTACAGTGATGTAGTAAGAATTGCTAATGATCTCAAAATGATGCGACAGTGATGTTGGAAGAATTGCTATTGAACTTAAAATGATGCTAACAGTAACGTAGTGATAGTTGCTAATAAACTCAGTGATGCTTACAGTAATGTAGTAAGAGTTTCGAATAACCTCAAAGTGATGCTGACAGTCATGTAGTAAGAGTTGCTACGAACCTCAAAATAATGCAAACGTAATGTAGTAAGATTTGCTAATGAACTCAAAATGATGCTAACAGTAATGTAGTGAAAGTTGCCAATAAACTCAGAGTGATGCTGACAGTCATGTAGGAAGAGTTGCGAGTAACCTCAAAATAATGCGACAGTCATGTAGTAAGAGTTGCTAATAAACTCTAAATGATGCTGACGGTAATGGAGGAAGAGTTGAAACTAACCTCAAAATAATGCGACAGTGATGTCGTAAGAATTGCTATTAAATTCAAAATGATGCTAACAGTAATGTAGAGATAGTTCCTAATAAACTCAGTGATGCTTACAGTAATGTAGTAAGTGTTTTGAACAACCTCAAAGTGATGCTGACAGTCATGTGGTCAGAGTTGCGAGTAACCTCAAAATAATGCGACAGTCATGTAGTAAGAGTTGCTAATGAACTCAAAATGATGATAACAGTAATGGAGTTAAACTTTCGAAAAACCTCAAAGTGATGCTGACAGTCATGTCGTAAGAGTTGCTACGAACCTTAAAATTATGCAACAATAATGTAGTAAGAGTTGCTACGAACCTCAAAATAATGTGACAGTGATGTCAGAAGAATTGCAAATGATCTCAAAATGATGCGACAGTGATTTAGTAAGAATTGCTAATGAAATCAAAATGATGCTAACAGTAATCGAGTGTACGTTTCCAATAACCTCAAAGTGATGCTGACAGTCATGTAGTAAGAGTTGCTACGAACCTCAAAATAATGCGACAGTAATGTAGTAAAACTTGCTACGAACCTCAAAATATTGCGACAGTGATGTCGGAAGAATTGCTAATGAACTCAAAATGATGCTTTCAGTAATGTAGTGATCGTTGCTAATCAAGTCAGTAATGCTTTCAGTAATGTAGTAAGTGTTTCGAAGAACCTCAAAGTGATGCTGACAGTCATGTAGTAAGAGTTGCTACGAACCTAAAAAATACTGCGACAGTGATGTCAGAAGAATTCCTGAAGATCTCAAAATGATGCGACAGTGATGTAGTAAAAGTTGCTACGAACCTCAAAATATTGCGACAGTGATGTCGGAAGAATTGCTAATGAACTCAAGATTATGCTAACAGTAATGGAGTGAAACTTTCGAATAACCTCAAAGTGATGCTGACAGTCATGTAGTAAGAGTTGCTACGAACCTCAAAATAACGCTACAGTGATGTAGTAAGAATTGCTAATGATCTCAAAATGATGCGACAGTGATGTTGGAAGAATTGCTATTGAACTTAAAATGATGCTAACAGTAACGTAGTGATAGTTGCTAATAAACTCAGTGATGCTTACAGTAATGTAGTAAGAGTTTCGAATAACCTCAAAGTGATGCTGACAGTCATGTAGTAAGAGTTGCTACGAACCTCAAAATAATGCAAACGTAATGTAGTAAGATTTGCTAATGAACTCAAAATGATGCTAACAGTAATGTAGTGAAAGTTGCCAATAAACTCAGAGTGATGCTGACAGTCATGTAGGAAGAGTTGCGAGTAACCTCAAAATAATGCGACAGTCATGTAGTAAGAGTTGCTAATAAACTCTAAATGATGCTGACGGTAATGGAGGAAGAGTTGAAACTAACCTCAAAATAATGCGACAGTGATGTCGTAAGAATTGCTATTAAATTCAAAATGATGCTAACAGTAATGTAGAGATAGTTCCTAATAAACTCAGTGATGCTTACAGTAATGTAGTAAGTGTTTTGAACAACCTCAAAGTGATGCTGACAGTCATGTGGTCAGAGTTGCGAGTAACCTCAAAATAATGCGACAGTGATGTCGGAAGAATTGCTAATGATCTCAAAATGATGCGACAGTGATGTAGTGAAAGTTTCGAATAACTTCAAAGTGATGCTGACAGTCATGTCCTAAGAGTTGCTACGAACCTTTAAATAATGCGACAGTAATGTAGTAAAAGTTGCTACGTACCTCAAAATATTGGGACAGTGATGTCGGAAGAATTGCTAATGAACTTAAAATGATGCTAACAGTAATGTTGGTTCAGGGAGCTGGAGCTGGAGCTGCTCTCAGGCACCACCAGGACGTAATCCTGGAGAGACAGAAGGAAGAAGTCCAGGCCTGACAGAGGAGAAGGAGGCACAGAGTAGAAACAGCAGATACGTGTGGGGAAAGGGAGAGGGTATCAGTCCAGCAGAGGAGCAGGAAACCTACCACCACAGGGCTCTGCCTGCAGGAACCTGCAGGTGAGGAGGACCTGGTGGTCCGGCACATCCAGAATGATCTGGTTTTCGGACACCGGCACGTTTCGGCAGCCGCAAGCGTGGGGACAGAAGGAGGCGTTGGCGAGGCCTGAAAGACACAAACAACCATCTCCATTTTAATGTTTCTCAAACAGCCGGAGCAGGAAAGCTAAGATGAATCAAAGATCCTCCACCCTGCCAGATCCGACCCTGGTAATGTAGACCTGCACAGGGTGGGTGGGGTGGAGCGGCTGGTGGTGGTGGAGGATGAAGACGTATCTGCCCAAAGCCTGGACACGGTGGAGTCCACCGCAGCGTTCTGAGTAGAAGGATGAGAGCGATGTTCAATGGTACATGTTTTCTTTCCTGAACCGCCGATGTTTCCAATCACGAATCTCAGTCATGAGATTTGAACATCATGGAGGAGTTCAAAAGTGTCAAACTGGGCCGGTCTCCATTTTATGAGTCCAGAGACCGAAGATAAAACTCCAAGTCCCTGGTTCAGATTTGACTCGTCTGAATCCAAACACAGCAGCGATCTTCCACCAGGCCAGATGAGTTGATCATGATAACAAGATATCTTCATGCTACTACAACACACAAACTCATCACCAGAAAAGACTTCATGGTGGAACAACAAATCTCCTCCCAATGGGAAAAACATTGAGTTGAACAATCAACTTTTCCATGATGACATGGAGAGCTTGGCAGCAGCAGCAGGCTTCCATTGGGGGCTGATATGCCAGCTCCACTTAGCCTTCTTTGGAATGGTTTCACCTGGAGTGATGCTGTTATTGAGACCTTTTATCTGGAACAACACCACCTGCATGGAGACTGAGGACTTCAACAGATGCAGATGTTGACCAAGAATAAATCTAAATATTCCAGATGTGTTAAATCAATCCAGCAGCAGTGGTGGGAGCGTCGTAAACTCCCTCACTCAGCAGCCGTCAGCCTCCGTACCTGCACGGAGTCCAGCCTGATGTGGTCTCTGTTGTCTGCTCCCAGAGGTGGTCTGTCACCTCTGAACCAGGGGGCTCATCTCTCTGGTGGGAGGGCAGTGGAGGAGCTACAGGGGGAGGGAGGGTGGATCAGAACCCTTCTAACAAGAGCGCTGAGGGGACACAGGAGGAGCTGCAGGGGGAGGGAAGGTGGATCAGAACCGTTCTAACAAGAGCGCTGTCCCACTAATGTTCCTCACCAGAATCCACCTGTCAGGGGGGAACCGTCCATGGGTGCTGATGCAGCGGACTGAAGGTTCAACATAGTCCATGCTGAACTGGTCTTTAGGCACCAGGTGGACTTTGTGCTAAAAACAGCAGAAAAAAAGACAAAAAGGGGAGAATTTTAACAAAAGTATGCAAATGAGCTGAAGATCAAAATACAAAAAGTAAATCAAGGTTTTTTTCAAATGATTGCCAGCTATTTAGCTCAGAGAAGGACAAATGTCAATCAAGATGTCAGAATGGAACGATCCCACTGGCTTCTGGTCAAGGGAACCATGGAGATGCTAACTTCCTGTTGGACTATCAGGGTGTCTCATCCCTGACATGCTAACTTCCTGTTGGACTATCAGGGTGTCTCATCCCTGACATGCTAACTTCCTGTTGGACGATCAGGGTGTCTCATCCCTGACATGCTAACTTCCTGTTGGACGATAAGCGTGTCTCATCCCTGACATGCTAACTTCCTGTTGGACGATAAGCGTGTCTCATCCCTGACATGCTAACTTCCTGTTGGACGATGAGCGTGTCTCATCCCTGACATGCTAACTACCTGTTGGACTATGAGGGTGTCTCATCCCTGACATGCTAACTTCCTTTTGGACTATCAGGGTGTCTCATCCCTGACATGCTAACTTCCTGTTGGACTATAAAGCCTGATTAAAGCCTGATTTATGCTTCTGTGTCGAGTAGTATTCGTACCTCCGCCGTCGACGCAGACCCCTGAAGACGCTGTAGCCTGACACGCGCCTCCAAAAAATCCTGCTTACGCATCGCGTCGACGCGTGGTGACGTCAACGTCGAGGACTGTGATTGGTCCGCCCAAAACGTCATTTCCGGTTCATTCGCAGCACAACACCGCCATTTTCAAAGTTTCTGTGGTGAAGGCTCCAAGAAAAAATGGACCAAGCTGAAGAAAGGATTATCGAGGAGGTGCTCAAGTACGACCACCTCTACAACTCCTCTTCGCGGCACTACAAAGACTGACAAATGGCCAACAATTGTTGTCTGTGACCGGAAGAAAACCAAGGAATCCGACAAGAGCCCCGTAAACAATACAAAGACAAAGCCACACCCCCTAGCGGCTTGGCGGTGAATTGCAGAGCAACGCGTTCCCTCGACGCAGAATAAACCAGGCTTTCCAGTCGCACCTGTTTTACGCCCCCGTGCCAGATAAGGACCCCCATCGGGCTGTGCCACTCTGGAGGGAGCGCGTCTCACAGTCAGTCAGCGGAACCATGCGGATCCGGGCCGGAGCTGTGGGAAGGAGCGCCAATTGTATCGGGTTGTTGTTTTCTGGACTGCAGCAGAACAGGAGCAGCCGGGACTGGAATGTAGAAGTAGGTTATCTTGAAGTTGACTAAGTTATGGTGAACGATATTGTGGTTCAACACTTTAATGAGCTTTAAGGCAAACATATTTCATGAGGAAACAACGCCGGAATTGGACGGATTTCAGCGGCACACAACAACGTATCCGATACACCTCATTGGAAACCTGGTGGTCTCAGACTAAGAAACACCAGTCACCATGGAGAAAGGAACTTTTAGCTGAGCACTCATGTTCTTTTCTGCAGGTTGAATGTCGCATTTGTTGGACAGAAGCGTCTCATCTCAACAAAAGCACCTCTTCAGTGCTGAGGCATGATGGGGCCAGGCATGAGAATGAAGTCCCAGATCCACCAGGATGAACTCAGGTATACAGCCACTCTCCAACTGACTCACAGTTGCTTCATTGATCATTAATTCCTATTCATTTCTTCTCTCCTTCATCTTTAACCATCCAGCTTCCAGGAAGCAGATGCTGGATGAGGCTCTGCTGAATTTGATCCTGAAGGACTGCCAGCCCCTCAGCACTGTTGAGAGGGAAGGGTTCAGGGAACTGGTTCAGGTCCTTGAGCCTCATATGTTTGCCAACCAGAAAGGTTTGTGTGGAAATGATCTAAAGCAGTCGTTGATATCTCCAGTTTATTTCATCTCTAATTTCAATGTATTGATTTACTCTGGGTGTCATTTTCAGACCATCAAACAAACGGTGGCCAAAAAGTACCAGGAGGAACGGGAAGGAGTGAAAAAGGAAGTCCAGCTGCCATGTGGAAATATGGACATGGAGGCTCCCTTGGCTCTGACCTGTCACTGCATTCGTGAGAATGAATGTGTTGGGAGTGCAAGACTTTCCACAAAGTCACCCTGCATCATTTTGAGGTTAGTAGCAACTCTCACTACATCACTGTCGCATCATTTCTTAGGTTAGTAGCAACTCTCACTACATCACTGTCGCATCATTTCTTAGGTTAGTCGCAACTCTCACCACATCACTTGAGCATCATTTCTTTGGTTAGAAGCAGTTCTTATGAGATCACTGTAGCATCGTTTTGAGGTTTTAAGCAACTCTCAATACATCACTGTAATTTCATTATGAGCTTCATCGCAATTGTCGCATCACTGTCGCATCATTTTTAGGATAGTAGCAACTCTCACCACATCACTGTAGCATCATTTCTTAGGTTTGTCGCAACTCTCATTACATCACTGTCGCATCATTTTGAGATTCGTAGCAACTCTCATTACATCACTGTAGCATCATTTTGAGGTTTCTAGCAACTCTCACCACATCACTGTAGCATAATTTCTTAGGTATGTAGCAACTCTCATTAAATCACTTTAGCGTGATTTTGAAATTACTATCAACTCTCACCACATCACTGTCATCTTCATTTTGAGATTCGTATCAACTCTCACTACATCACTGCCACCTCATTTTGAGGATAGTAGCAACTCTCATTTCATCACTGCAGCATCATTTTGAGGATCGTAGCAACTCTCACTACATCACTGTCGCATCATTTTGAGGATAGTCGCAACTCTCGCGACATTACTGTAGCATCATTTTGAGATTCGTAGCAACTCTCATTACATCACTGTCGCATCATTTTGAGGATCGCAGCAACTCTTACTACATCACTGTCACCATCATTTTGAGGTTCGTAGCAACTCTCACCACATCACTGTAGCATCATTTCTTCGGTTTGTAGCAACTCTCATTACATCACTCTAGCATCATTTGGACATTTGTAGCAACTCTCATTACATCACTGTCGCATCATTTTGAGGATAGTCGCAACTCTCACGACATTACTGGAGCATCATTTTGAGATTCCGAGCAACTCTCACCACATCACTGTAGCATCATTTCTTAGGTAAGTAGCAACTCTCATTACATCACTGTAGCATCATTTTGCGGTTCGTCGCAACTCTCACTACACCACTTTAGCATAATTTTGAAATTAGTATCAACTCTCACCACATCACTGTAGCATCACTTCTTAGGTTTGTCGCAACTCTCATTACATCACTGTCGCATCATTTTGAGGATAGTCGCAACTCTCACCACATCACTGTAGCATCATTTCTTAGGTAAGTAGCAACTCTCATTACATCACTGTAGCATCATTTTGCGGTTCGTCGCAACTCTCACTACACCACTTTAGCATAATTTTGAAATTAGTATCAACTCTCACCACATCACTGTAGCATCACTTCTTAGGTTTGTCGCAACTCTCATTACATCACTGTCGCATCATTTTGAGGATAGTCGCAACTCTCACCACATCACTGTAGCATCATTTTGAGGATCATAGCAACTCTCACTACATCACTGTCGCATCATTTTGAGGATAGTCGCAACTCTCACCACATCACTGTCGCATCATTTTGAGGTTCGTAGCAACTCTCACCACATAACTGTAGCATCATTTCTTAGGTAAGTAGCAACTAGCATTACATCACTGTCGCATCATTTTGAGATTCGTAGCAACTCTCATTTCATCACTGTAGCATCATTTTGAGGTTCGTCGCAACTCTCACCACATCACTGTAGAATCATTTCTTCGGTACATAGCAACTCTCATTACATCACTTTAGCGTGATTTTGAAATTACGATCAACTCTCACCACATCACTGTAGCATCATTTTTAGGATAGTCGCAACTGTCACGACATTACTGGAGCATCATTTGGACATTTGTAGCAACTCTCCTTACATCACTGTAGCATCATTTTTAGGATAGTCGCAACTCTCACGACATTACTGGAGCATCATTTTGAAATTCCTAGCAACACTCATTACATCACTGTAGCATCATTTTGAGGTTCGTAGCAACTCTACCACATCACTGTCGCATCATTTCTTAGGTAAGTAGCAACTCTCATTACATCACTGTAGCATCATTTTGCGGTTCGTAGCAACTCTCACTACACCACTTTAGCATTATTTTGAAATTAGTATCAACTCTCACCACATCACTGTAGCATCACTTCTTAGGTTTGTCGCAACTCTCATTACATCACTTTAGCATCATTTTGAGGATCATAGCAACTCTCACGACGTTACTGTAGCATCATTTTGAGGTTCGTAGGAACTCTCACCACATCACTGTAGCATCATTTCATAGGTAAGCAGCAACTCTCACCAGATCACTGTAGCATCATTTCTTAAGTATTTAGCAACTCTCATTACATCACTTTAGCGTGATTTTGAAATTACTATCAACTCTCACCAGATCACTGTCGCATCATTTTGAGGATCGTAGCAACTCTCACGATATTACTGTAGCATCATTTTGAGATTCGTTGCAACTCTCACCACATCACTGTAGCATCATTTTGAGGTTGGTAGCAACTCTCACGACATTACTGGAGCATCATTTTGACGATAGTCGCAACTCTCACCACATCACTGTAGCATCATTTCTTAGGTAAGCAGCAATGCACTGTAGCATCACTTCTTAGGTTTGTCGCAACTCTCATTACATCACTTTAGCATCATTTTGAGGATCGTAGCAACTCTCACTACATCACTGTTGCATCATTTCTTAGGTAAGTAGCAACTCTCATTACATCACTTTAGCGTGATTTTGAAATTACTATCAACTCTCACCACATCACTGTCAGCATCATTTTGAGATTAGTATCAACTCTCACTACATAACTGCCACCTAATTTTGAGGATAGTCGCAACTCTCGCGACATCACTGTCGCATCATTTTGAGATTCGTAGCAACTCTCATTACATCACTGTAGCATCATTTTGAGGTTCGTAGCAACTCTCACCACATCACTGTAGCATCATTTCTTAGGTAGATATCAACTCTCATGACATCACTGTAGCATCATTTCTTAGGTTTGTAGCAAATCTCATTACATCAGTCTAGCATCATTTTGAGATTCGTAGCAACTCTCATTACATCACTGTAGCATCATTTTGAGGTTCGTCGCAACTCTCACCACATCACTGTAGCATCATTTCTTCGGTAAGTAGCAACTCTCATTACATCACTTTAGCGTGATTTTGAAATTACTATCAACTCTCACCACATCACTGTAGCATCATTTCTTAGGTATTTAGCAACTCTCATGACATCACTCTAGCATCATTTGGACATTTGTAGCAACTCTCCTTACATCACTGTAGCATCATTTTTAGGACAGTCGCAACTCTCACGACATTACTGTAGCATCATTTTGAGATTCGTAGCAACTCTCACTACATCACTGTAGCATCATTTCTTAGGTAAGTAGCAACTCTCATTACATCACTTTAGCATGATTTTGAAATGACGATCAACTCTCACCACATCACTGTAGCATCATTTCTTAGGTTTGTAGCAAATCTCATTACATCACTTTAGCATCATTTTGAGGATCGTAGCAACTCTCACTACATCACTGTCGCATCATTTTGAGGATAGTCGCAACTCTCACCACATCACTGTAGCATCATTTCTTAGGTAAGTAGCAACTCTCATTACATCACTTTAGCGTGATTTTGAAATTACGATCAACTCTCACCACATCACTGTAGCATCATTTTTAGGATAGTCGCAACTGTCACGACATTACTGGAGCATCATTTGGACATTTGTAGCAACTCTCCTTACATCACTGTAGCATCATTTTTAGGATAGTCGCAACTCTCACGACATTACTGGAGCATCATTTTGAGATTCCTAGCAACACTCATTACATCACTGTAGCATCATTTTGAGGTTCGTAGCAACTCTACCACATCACTGTCGCATCATTTCTTAGGTAAGTAGCAACTCTCATTACATCACTGTAGCATCATTTTGCGGTTCGTAGCAACTCTCACTACACCACTTTAGCATTATTTTGAAATTAGTATCAACTCTCACCACATCACTGTAGCATCACTTCTTAGGTTTGTCGCAACTCTCATTACATCACTTTAGCATCATTTTGAGGATCATAGCAACTCTCACAACGTTACTGTAGCATCATTTTGAGGTTCGTAGGAACTCTCACCACATCACTGTAGCATCATTTCATAGGTAAGTAGCAACTCTCACCAGATCACTGTAGCATCATTTCTTAAGTATTTAGCAACTCTCATTACATCACTTTAGCGTGATTTTGAAATTACTATCAACTCTCACCAGATCACTGTCGCATCATTTTGAGGATCGTAGCAACTCTCACGATATTACTGTAGCATCATTTTGAGATTCGTTGCAACTCTCACCACATCACTGTAGCATCATTTTGAGGTTGGTAGCAACTCTCACGACATTACTGGAGCATCATTTTGACGATAGTCGCAACTCTCACCACATCACTGTAGCATCATTTCTTAGGTAAGCAGCAATGCACTGTAGCATCACTTCTTAGGTTTGTCGCAACTCTCATTACATCACTTTAGCATCATTTTGAGGATCGTAGCAACTCTCACTACATCACTGTTGCATCATTTCTTAGGTAAGTAGCAACTCTCATTACATCACTTTAGCGTGATTTTGAAATTACTATCAACTCTCACCACATCACTGTCAGCATCATTTTGAGATTAGTATCAACTCTCACTACATAACTGCCACCTCATTTTGAGGATAGTCGCAACTCTCACCACATCACTGTAGCATCATTTCTTAGGTAAGTAGCAACTCTCATTACATCACTGTAGCATCATTTTGCGGTTCGTCGCAACTCTCACTACACCACTTTAGCATAATTTTGAAATTAGTATCAACTCTCACCACATCACTGTAGCATCACTTCTTAGGTTTGTCGCAACTCTCATTACATCACTGTCGCATCATTTTGAGGATAGTCGCAACTCTCACCACATCACTGTAGCATCATTTTGAGGATCATAGCAACTCTCACTACATCACTGTCGCATCATTTTGAGGATAGTCGCAACTCTCACCACATCACTGTCGCATCATTTTGAGGTTCGTAGCAACTCTCACCACATAACTGTAGCATCATTTCTTAGGTAAGTAGCAACTAGCATTACATCACTGTCGCATCATTTTGAGATTCGTAGCAACTCTCATTTCATCACTGTAGCATCATTTTGAGGTTCGTCGCAACTCTCACCACATCACTGTAGAATCATTTCTTCGGTACATAGCAACTCTCATTACATCACTTTAGCGTGATTTTGAAATTACGATCAACTCTCACCACATCACTGTAGCATCATTTTTAGGATAGTCGCAACTGTCACGACATTACTGGAGCATCATTTGGACATTTGTAGCAACTCTCCTTACATCACTGTAGCATCATTTTTAGGATAGTCGCAACTCTCACGACATTACTGGAGCATCATTTTGAAATTCCTAGCAACACTCATTACATCACTGTAGCATCATTTTGAGGTTCGTAGCAACTCTACCACATCACTGTCGCATCATTTCTTAGGTAAGTAGCAACTCTCATTACATCACTGTAGCATCATTTTGCGGTTCGTAGCAACTCTCACTACACCACTTTAGCATTATTTTGAAATTAGTATCAACTCTCACCACATCACTGTAGCATCACTTCTTAGGTTTGTCGCAACTCTCATTACATCACTTTAGCATCATTTTGAGGATCATAGCAACTCTCACGACGTTACTGTAGCATCATTTTGAGGTTCGTAGGAACTCTCACCACATCACTGTAGCATCATTTCATAGGTAAGCAGCAACTCTCACCAGATCACTGTAGCATCATTTCTTAAGTATTTAGCAACTCTCATTACATCACTTTAGCGTGATTTTGAAATTACTATCAACTCTCACCAGATCACTGTCGCATCATTTTGAGGATCGTAGCAACTCTCACGATATTACTGTAGCATCATTTTGAGATTCGTTGCAACTCTCACCACATCACTGTAGCATCATTTTGAGGTTGGTAGCAACTCTCACGACATTACTGGAGCATCATTTTGACGATAGTCGCAACTCTCACCACATCACTGTAGCATCATTTCTTAGGTAAGCAGCAATGCACTGTAGCATCACTTCTTAGGTTTGTCGCAACTCTCATTACATCACTTTAGCATCATTTTGAGGATCGTAGCAACTCTCACTACATCACTGTTGCATCATTTCTTAGGTAAGTAGCAACTCTCATTACATCACTTTAGCGTGATTTTGAAATTACTATCAACTCTCACCACATCACTGTCAGCATCATTTTGAGATTAGTATCAACTCTCACTACATAACTGCCACCTAATTTTGAGGATAGTCGCAACTCTCGCGACATCACTGTCGCATCATTTTGAGATTCGTAGCAACTCTCATTACATCACTGTAGCATCATTTTGAGGTTCGTAGCAACTCTCACCACATCACTGTAGCATCATTTCTTAGGTAGATATCAACTCTCATGACATCACTGTAGCATCATTTCTTAGGTTTGTAGCAAATCTCATTACATCAGTCTAGCATCATTTTGAGATTCGTAGCAACTCTCATTACATCACTGTAGCATCATTTTGAGGTTCGTCGCAACTCTCACCACATCACTGTAGCATCATTTCTTCGGTAAGTAGCAACTCTCATTACATCACTTTAGCGTGATTTTGAAATTACTATCAACTCTCACCACATCACTGTAGCATCATTTCTTAGGTATTTAGCAACTCTCATGACATCACTCTAGCATCATTTGGACATTTGTAGCAACTCTCCTTACATCACTGTAGCATCATTTTTAGGACAGTCGCAACTCTCACGACATTACTGTAGCATCATTTTGAGATTCGTAGCAACTCTCACTACATCACTGTAGCATCATTTCTTAGGTAAGTAGCAACTCTCATTACATCACTTTAGCATGATTTTGAAATGACGATCAACTCTCACCACATCACTGTAGCATCATTTCTTAGGTTTGTAGCAAATCTCATTACATCACTTTAGCATCATTTTGAGGATCGTAGCAACTCTCACTACATCACTGTCGCATCATTTTGAGGATAGTCGCAACTCTCACCACATCACTGTAGCATCATTTCTTAGGTAAGTAGCAACTCTCATTACATCACTTTAGCGTGATTTTGAAATTACGATCAACTCTCACCACATCACTGTAGCATCATTTTTAGGATAGTCGCAACTGTCACGACATTACTGGAGCATCATTTGGACATTTGTAGCAACTCTCCTTACATCACTGTAGCATCATTTTTAGGATAGTCGCAACTCTCACGACATTACTGGAGCATCATTTTGAGATTCCTAGCAACACTCATTACATCACTGTAGCATCATTTTGAGGTTCGTAGCAACTCTACCACATCACTGTCGCATCATTTCTTAGGTAAGTAGCAACTCTCATTACATCACTGTAGCATCATTTTGCGGTTCGTAGCAACTCTCACTACACCACTTTAGCATTATTTTGAAATTAGTATCAACTCTCACCACATCACTGTAGCATCACTTCTTAGGTTTGTCGCAACTCTCATTACATCACTTTAGCATCATTTTGAGGATCATAGCAACTCTCACAACGTTACTGTAGCATCATTTTGAGGTTCGTAGGAACTCTCACCACATCACTGTAGCATCATTTCATAGGTAAGTAGCAACTCTCACCAGATCACTGTAGCATCATTTCTTAAGTATTTAGCAACTCTCATTACATCACTTTAGCGTGATTTTGAAATTACTATCAACTCTCACCAGATCACTGTCGCATCATTTTGAGGATCGTAGCAACTCTCACGATATTACTGTAGCATCATTTTGAGATTCGTTGCAACTCTCACCACATCACTGTAGCATCATTTTGAGGTTGGTAGCAACTCTCACGACATTACTGGAGCATCATTTTGACGATAGTCGCAACTCTCACCACATCACTGTAGCATCATTTCTTAGGTAAGCAGCAATGCACTGTAGCATCACTTCTTAGGTTTGTCGCAACTCTCATTACATCACTTTAGCATCATTTTGAGGATCGTAGCAACTCTCACTACATCACTGTTGCATCATTTCTTAGGTAAGTAGCAACTCTCATTACATCACTTTAGCGTGATTTTGAAATTACTATCAACTCTCACCACATCACTGTCAGCATCATTTTGAGATTAGTATCAACTCTCACTACATAACTGCCACCTCATTTTGAGGATAGTCGCAACTCTCGCGACATCACTGTCGCATCATTTTGAGATTCGTAGCAACTCTCATTACATCACTGTAGCATCATTTTGAGGTTCGTAGCAACTCTCACCACATCACTGTAGCATCATTTCTTAGGTAGATAGCAACTCTCATGACATCACTGTAGCATCATTTCTTAGGTTTGTAGCAAATCTCATTACATCAGTCGAGCATCATTTTGAGATTCGTAGCAACTCTCATTACATCACTGTAGCATCATTTTGAGGTTCGTCGCAACTCTCACCACATCACTGTAGCATCATTTCTTCGGTAAGTAGCAACTCTCATTACATCACTTTAGCGTGATTTTGAAATTACTATCAACTCTCACCACATCACTGTAGCATCATTTCTTAGGTATTTAGCAACTCTCATGACATCACTCTAGCATCATTTGGACATTTGTAGCAACTCTCCTTACATCACTGTAGCATCATTTTTAGGACAGTCGCAACTCTCACGACATTACTGTAGCATCATTTTGAGATTCGTAGCAACTCTTACTACATCACTGTAGCATCATTTCTTAGGTAAGTAGCAACTCTCATTACATCACTTTAGCATGATTTTGAAATGACGATCAACTCTCACCACATCACTGTAGCATCATTTCTTAGGTTTGTAGCAAATCTCATTACATCACTTTAGCATCATTTTGAGGATCGTAGCAACTCTCACTACATCACTGTCGCATCATTTTGAGGATAGTCGCAACTCTCACCACATCACTGTAGCATCATTTCTTAGGTAAGTAGCAACTCTCATTACATCACTTTAGCGTGATTTTGAAATTACGATCAACTCTCACCACATCACTGTAGCATCATTTTTAGGATAGTCGCAACTGTCACGACATTACTGGAGCATCATTTGGACATTTGTAGCAACTCTCCTTACATCACTGTAGCATCATTTTTAGGATAGTCGCAACTCTCACGACATTACTGGAGCATCATTTTGAGATTCCTAGCAACACTCATTACATCACTGTAGCATCATTTTGAGGTTCGTAGCAACTCTACCACATCACTGTCGCATCATTTCTTAGGTAAGTAGCAACTCTCATTACATCACTGTAGCATCATTTTGCGGTTCGTAGCAACTCTCACTACACCACTTTAGCATTATTTTGAAATTAGTATCAACTCTCACCACATCACTGTAGCATCACTTCTTAGGTTTGTCGCAACTCTCATTACATCACTTTAGCATCATTTTGAGGATCATAGCAACTCTCACAACGTTACTGTAGCATCATTTTGAGGTTCGTAGGATCTCTCACCACATCACTGTAGCATCATTTCATAGGTAAGTAGCAACTCTCACCAGATCACTGTAGCATCATTTCTTAAGTATTTAGCAACTCTCATTACATCACTTTAGCGTGATTTTGAAATTACTATCAACTCTCACCAGATCACTGTCGCATCATTTTGAGGATCGTAGCAACTCTCACGATATTACTGTAGCATCATTTTGAGATTCGTTGCAACTCTCACCACATCACTGTAGCATCATTTTGAGGTTGGTAGCAACTCTCACGACATTACTGGAGCATCATTTTGACGATAGTCGCAACTCTCACCACATCACTGTAGCATCATTTCTTAGGTAAGCAGCAATGCACTGTAGCATCACTTCTTAGGTTTGTCGCAACTCTCATTACATCACTTTAGCATCATTTTGAGGATCGTAGCAACTCTCACTACATCACTGTTGCATCATTTCTTAGGTAAGTAGCAACTCTCATTACATCACTTTAGCGTGATTTTGAAATTACTATCAACTCTCACCACATCACTGTCAGCATCATTTTGAGATTAGTATCAACTCTCACTACATAACTGCCACCTCATTTTGAGGATAGTCGCAACTCTCGCGACATCACTGTCGCATCATTTTGAGATTCGTAGCAACTCTCATTACATCACTGTAGCATCATTTTGAGGTTCGTAGCAACTCTCACCACATCACTGTAGCATCATTTCTTAGGTAGATAGCAACTCTCATGACATCACTGTAGCATCATTTCTTAGGTTTGTAGCAAATCTCATTACATCAGTCTAGCATCATTTTGAGATTCGTAGCAACTCTCATTACATCACTGTAGCATCATTTTGAGGTTCGTCGCAACTCTCACCACATCACTGTAGCATCATTTCTTCGGTAAGTAGCAACTCTCATTACATCACTTTAGCGTGATTTTGAAATTACTATCAACTCTCACCACATCACTGTAGCATCATTTCTTAGGTATTTAGCAACTCTCATGACATCACTCTAGCATCATTTGGACATTTGTAGCAACTCTCCTTACATCACTGTAGCATCATTTTTAGGACAGTCGCAACTCTCACGACATTACTGTAGCATCATTTTGAGATTCGTAGCAACTCTCACTACATCACTGTAGCATCATTTCTTAGGTAAGTAGCAACTCTCATTACATCACTTTAGCATGATTTTGAAATGACGATCAACTCTCACCACATCACTGTAGCATCATTTCTTAGGTTTGTAGCAAATCTCATTACATCACTTTAGCATCATTTTGAGGATCGTAGCAACTCTCACTACATCACTGTCGCATCATTTTGAGGATAGTCGCAACTCTCACCACATCACTGTAGCCTCATTTCTTAGGTAAGTAGCAACTCTCATTACATCACTTAAGCGTGATTTTGAAATTACTATCAACTCTCGCGACATTACTGTAGCATCATTTTGAGATTTGTAGCAACTCTCAATACATCACTGTAGCATCATTTTGAGGTTCGTAGCAACTCTCACCACATCACTGTAGCATAATTTCTTAGGTAAGTAGCAACTCTCATTACATCACTCTAGCATCATTTGGACATTTTTAGCAACTCTCATTACATCATTGTCGCATCATTTTGAGGATAGTCGCAACTCTCGCCACATCACTGTCGCATCATTTTGAGGATCATAGCAACTCTCACTACATCACTGTCGCATCATTTTGAGGATAGTCGCAAGTCTCACCACATCACTGTCGCATCATTTTGAGGTTCGTAGCAACTCTCACCACATAACTGTAGCATCATTTCTTCGGTAAGTAGCAACTCGCATTACATCACTGTCGCATCATTTTGAGATTCGTAGCAACTCTCATTTCATCACTGTAGCATCATTTTGAGGTTCGTCGCAACTCTCACCACATCACTGTAGCATCCTTTCTTCGGTACAGAGCAACTCTCATTACATCACTTTAGCGTGATTTTGAAATTACGATCAACTCTCACCACATCACTGTAGCATCATTTTTAGGATAGTCGCTACTGTCACGACATTACTGGAGCATCATTTGGACATTTGTAGCAACTCTCCTTACATCACTCTAGCATCATTTTTAGGATAGTCGCTACTGTCACGACATTACTGGAGCATCATTTGGACATTTGTAGCAACTCTCCTTACATCACTCTAGCATCATTTTTAGGATAGTCGCAACTCTCACGACATTACTGGAGCATCATTTTGAGATTCCTAGCAACTCTCATTACATCACTGTAGCATCATTTTGAGGTTCGTAGCAACTCTACCACATCACTGTCGCATCATTTCTTAGGTAAGTAGCAACTCTCATTACATCACTGTAGCATCATTTTGCGGTTCGTAGCAACTCTCACTACACCACTTTAGCATTATTTTGAAATTAGTATCAACTCTCACCACATCACTGTAGCATCACTTCTTAGGTTTGTCGCAACTCTCATTACATCACTTTAGCATCATTTTGAGGATCATAGCAACTCTCACGACGTTACTGTAGCATCATTTTAAGATTCGTGGCAACTCTCACCACATCACTGTAGCATCATTTCTGAGGTTTGTAGCAAATCTCATTACATCACTCTAGCATCATTTTCCGATTCGTAGCAACTCTCATTACATCACTGTAGCATCATTTTGAGGTTCGTATCAACTCTCACCACATCACTGTAGCATCATTTCTTAGGTAAATAGCAACCCTCATTACATCACTGTAGCATCATTTTGCCGTTTGTAGCAACTCTCACTACATCACTGTAGCATCATTTCTGAGGGAAGTAGCAACTCTCATTACACCGCTTTAGCATTATTTTGAAATTACTTTCAACTCTCACCACATCACTGTCGCATCATTTTGAGGATCGTCGCAACTCTCACCACATCACTGTAGCATCATTTCTTAGGTAAATAGCAACCCTCATTACATCACTGTAGCATCATTTTGCCGTTTGTAGCAACTCTCACTACATCACTGTAGCATCATTTCTGAGGGAAGTAGCAACTCTCATTACACCGCTTTAGCATTATTTTGAAATTACTTTCAACTCTCACCACATCACTGTCGCATCATTTTGAGGATCGTCGCAACTCTCACCACATCACTGTAGCATCATTTCTTAGGTATGTAGCAACTCAAGTTACATCACTTTAGCGTGATTTTGAAATTACTATCAACTCTCACCACATCACTGTCAGCATCGTTTTGAGATTAGTTTCAACTCTCACGACATTATTGCCACCTCATTTTGAGGATCGTAGCAGCTCTCACCACATCACTGTCGCATCATTTTGAGGATCGTAGCAACTCTCACTACATCACTGTCGCATCATTTTGAGGATAGTCGCAAATCTCGCGACATCACTGTCGCATCATTTTGACATTCGTAGCAACTCTCATTACATCACTGTCGCATCATTTTGAGGATAGTCGCAACTGTCACGACATTACTGGAGCATCATTTTGAGATTCCTAGCAACTCTCATTACATCACTGTGGCATCATTTTGAGGTTCGTAGCAACTCTCACCACATCACTGTAGCATCATTTCTCAGGTAGATAGCAACTCTCATTACATCACTGTAGCATCATTTTGAGAATCGTAGCAACTCTCATTACATCACTGTAGCATCATTTTAAGGTTCGTCGCAACTCTACCCACATCACTGTAGCATCATTTCTGAGGTTTGTAGCAAATCTCATTACATCACTCTAGCATCATTTTCCGATTCGTAGCAACTCTCATTACATCACGGTAGCATCATTTTGAGGTTCGTATCAACTCTCACCACATCACTGTAGCATCATTTCTTAGGTAAATAGCAACCCTCATTACATCACTGTAGCATCATTTTGCCGTTTGTAGCAACTCTCACTACATCACTGTAGCATCATTTCTGAGGGAAGTAGCAACTCTCATTACACCGCTTTAGCATTATTTTGAAATTACTTTCAACTCTCACCACATCACTGTCAGCATCATTTTGAGAATCGTAGCAACTCTCACTACATCACTGTCGCATCATTTTGAGGATAGTCGCAACTCTCACGACATCACTGTAGCATCATTTTGAGGTTCGTAGCAACTCTCACCACATCACTGTAGCATCATTTCTTAGGTATGTAGCAACTCTCATTACATCACTTTAGCGTGATTTTGAAATTACTATAAACTCTCACCACATCACTGTCAGCATCATTTTGAGGCTCGTAGCAACTCTCACTACATCACTGTCGCATCATTTTGACATTTGTAGCAACTCTCATTTCATCACTGTAGCATCATTTCTTAGGTTAGTAGCAACTCCCATGACATCACTGTAGCATCATTTTGAGGTTTGTAGCAACTCTCACCACATTGCTGGAAGCATCAATTTGAGCATCGTAGCAACTCTGCCTACATCACTGTAGCATCATTTCTTCGGTTATAAGCAACTCTCATGACATCACTTTAGCATGATTTTGAAATTACTATCAACTCTCACGACAACACTGTCAGCATAATTTCTTAGGTTAGTAGCAACTGTCATAACATCACTGTAGCATCATTTTGAGATTAGTATCAACTCTCCCTACATCACTGTAGCATCATTTTGAGGTTCGTAGCAACTCTCAATACATCATTGTCGCATCATATTGAGGATAGTCGCAACTCTCACGACATTATTGTAGCATCATTTTGAGATTCGTAGGAACTCGCACTACATCACTGTAGCATCATTTCTTAGGTAAGTAGCAACTCTCATTTTATCACTTTAGCATGATTTTGAAATGACGATCAACTGTCACCACATCACTGTAGCATCATTTCTGAGGTTTGTAGCAAATCTCATTACATCACTCTAGCATCATTTTCCGATTCGTAGCAACTCTCATTACATCACTGTAGCATCATTTTGAGGTTCGTATCAACTCTCACCACATCACTGTAGCATCATTTTGAGATTAGTATCAACTCTCCCTACATCACTGTAGCATCATTTTGAGGTTCGTAGCAACTCTCAATACATCATTGTCGCATCATATTGAGGATAGTCGCAACTCTCACGACATTATTGTAGCATCATTTTGAGATTCGTAGGAACTCGCACTACATCACTGTAGCATCATTTCTTAGGTAAGTAGCAACTCTCATTTTATCACTTTAGCATGATTTTGAAATGACGATCAACTGTCACCACATCACTGTAGCATCATTTCTGAGGTTTGTAGCAAATCTCATTACATCACTCTAGCATCATTTTCCGATTCGTAGCAACTCTCATTACATCACTGTAGCATCATTTTGAGGTTCGTATCAACTCTCACCACATCACTGTAGCATCATTTCTTAGGTAAATAGCAACCCTCATTACATCACTGTAGCATCATTTTGCCGTTTGTAGCAACTCTCACTACATCACTGTAGCATCATTTCTGAGGGAAGTAGCAACTCTCATTACACCGCTTTAGCATTATTTTGAAATTACTTTCAACTCTCACCACATCACTGTCAGCATCATTTTGAGGATCGTAGCAACTCTCACTACATCACTGTCGCATCATTTTGAGGATAGTCGCAACTCTCACCACATCACTGTAGCATCATTTCTTAGGTATGTAGCAACTCTCATTACATCACTTTAGCGTGATTTTGAAATTACTATCAACTCCCTCCACATCACTGTCAGCATCGTTTTGAGATTAGTTTCAACTCTCACGACATTATTGCCACCTCATTTTGAGGATCGTAGCAGCTCTCACCACATCACTGTCGCATCATTTTGAGGATCGTAGCAACTCTCACTACATCACTGTCGCATCATTTTGAGGATAGTCGCAAATCTCGCGACATCACTGTCGCATCATTTTGACATTCGTAGCAACTCTCATTACATCACTGTCGCATCATTTTGAGGATAGTCGCAACTGTCACGACATTACTGGAGCATCATTTTGAGATTCCTAGCAACTCTCATTACATCACTGTGGCATCATTTTGAGGTTCGTAGCAACTCTCACCACATCACTGTAGCATCATTTCTCAGGTAGATAGCAACTCTCATTACATCACTGTAGCATCATTTTGAGAATCGTAGCAACTCTCATTACATCACTGTAGCATCATTTTGAGGTTCGTCGCAACTCTACCCACATCACTGTAGCATCATTATTTCGGTAAGTAGCAACTCTCATTACATCACTTTAGCGTGATTTTGAAATTACTATCAACTCTCACCACATCACTGTAGCATCATTTCTTAGGTTTGTAGCAACTCTCATTACATCACTGTAGCATCATTTCTTAGGTTTGTAGCAACTATCATTACATCACTCTAGCATCATGTTCCGATTCGTAGCAACTCTCATTACATCACTGTAGCATCATTTCTTAGGTAAATAGCAACCCTCATGACATCACTGTAGCATCATTTCTTAGGTTTGTAGCAAATCTCATTACATCAGTCTAGCATCATTTTGAGATTCGTAGCAACTCTCATTACATCACTGTAGCATCATTTTGAGGTTCGTCGCAACTCTCACCACATCACTGTAGCATCATTTCTTCGGTAAGTAGCAACTCTCATTTTATCACTTTAGCATGATTTTGAAATGACGATCAACTGTCACCACATCACTGTAGCATCATTTCTGAGGTTTGTAGCAAATCTCATTACATCACTCTAGCATCATTTTCCGATTCGTAGCAACTCTCATTACATCACGGTAGCATCATTTTGAGGTTCGTATCAACTCTCACCACATCACTGTAGCATCATTTCTTAGGTAAATAGCAACCCTCATTACATCACTGTAGCATCATTTTGCCGTTTGTAGCAACTCTCACTACATCACTGTAGCATCATTTCTGAGGGAAGTAGCAACTCTCATTACACCGCTTTAGCATTATTTTGAAATTACTTTCAACTCTCACCACATCACTGTCAGCATCATTTTGAGGATCGTAGCAACTCTCACTACATCACTGTCGCATCATTTTGAGGATAGTCGCAACTCTCACCACATCACTGTAGCATCATTTCTTAGGTATGTAGCAACTCTCATTACATCACTTTAGCGTGATTTTGAAATTACGATCAACTCTCACCACATCACTGTCAGCATCGTTTTGAGATTAGTTTCAACTCTCACGACATTATTGCCACCTCATTTTGAGGATCGTAGCAGCTCTCACCACATCACTGTCGCATCATTTTGAGGATCGTAGCAACTCTCGCTACATCACTGTCGCATCATTTTGAGGATAGTCGCAAATCTCGCGACATCACTGTCGCATCATTTTGACATTCATAGCAACTCTCATTACATCACTGTCGCATCATTTTGAGGATAGTCGCAACTGTCACGACATTACTGGAGCATCATTTTGAGATTCCTAGCAACTCTCATTACATCACTGTGGCATCATTTTGAGGTTCGTAGCAACTCTCACCACATCACTGTAGCATCATTTCTCAGGTAGATAGCAACTCTCATTACATCACTGTAGCATCATTTTGAGAATCGTAGCAACTCTCATTACATCACTGTAGCATCATTTTGAGGTTCGTCGCAACTCTACCCACATCACTGTAGCATCATTTCTTCGGTAAGTAGCAACTCTCATTACATCACTTTAGCGTGATTTTGAAATTACTATCAACTCTCACCACATCACTGTAGCATCATTTCTTAGGTTTGTAGCAACTCTCATTACATCACTGTAGCATCATTTCTTAGGTTTGTAGCAACTATCATTACATCACTCTAGCATCATGTTCCGATTCGTAGCAACTCTCATTACATCACTGTAGCATCATTTCTTAGGTAAATAGCAACCCTCATTACATCACTGTAGCATCATTTTGCCGTTTGTAGCAACTCTCACTACATCACTGTAGCATCATTTTGAGGATCGTAGCAACTCTCACTACATCACTGTCGCATCATTTTGAGGATAGTCGCAACTCTCACCACATCACTGCAGCATCATTTCTTAGGTAAGTAGCAACTCTTATTACATCACTTTAGCGTGATTTTGAAATTACTATCAACTCTCACCACATCACTGTCAGCATCGTTTTGAGGATCGTAGCAACTCTCATTACATCACTGTGGCATCATTTCTTCGGTAAGTAGCAACTCTCATTACATCACTTTAGCGTGATTTTGAAATTACTATCAACTCTCACCACATCACTGTAGCGTCATTTCTTAGGTTTGTAGCAACTCTCATTACATCACTGTAGCATCATTTCTTAGGTTTGTAGCAACTATCATTACATCACTCTAGCATCATTTGGACATTTATAGCAACTCTCCTTACATCACTGTCAGCATCATTTTGAGATTAGTATCAACTCTCCCTACATCACTGTAGCATCATTTTGAGGTTCGTAGCAACTCTCAATACATCATTGTCGCATCATATTGAGGATAGTCGCAACTCGCACTACATCACTGTAGCATCATTTTGAGGTTCGTCGCAACTCTCACCACATCACTGTAGCATCATTTCTTCGGTAAGTAGCAACTCTCATTTTATCACTTTAGCATGATTTTGAAATGACGATCAACTGTCACCACATCACTGTAGCATCATTTCTGAGGTTTGTAGCAAATCTCATTACATCACTCTAGCATCATTTTCCGATTCGTAGCAACTCTCATTACATCACGGTAGCATCATTTTGAGGTTCGTATCAACTCTCACCACATCACTGTAGCATCATTTCTTAGGTAAATAGCAACCCTCATTACATCACTGTAGCATCATTTTGCCGTTTGTAGCAACTCTCACTACATCACTGTAGCATCATTTCTGAGGGAAGTAGCAACTCTCATTACACCGCTTTAGCATTATTTTGAAATTACTTTCAACTCTCACCACATCACTGTCAGCATCATTTTGAGGATCGTAGCAACTCTCACTACATCACTGTCGCATCATTTTGAGGATAGTCGCAACTCTCACCACATCACTGTAGCATCATTTCTTAGGTATGTAGCAACTCTCATTACATCACTTTAGCGTGATTTTGAAATTACTATCAACTCTCACCACATCACTGTCAGCATCGTTTTGAGATTAGTTTCAACTCTCACGACATTATTGCCACCTCATTTTGAGGATCGTAGCAGCTCTCACCACATCACTGTCGCATCATTTTGAGGATCGTAGCAACTCTCACTACATCACTGTCGCATCATTTTGAGGATAGTCGCAAATCTCGCGACATCACTGTCGCATCATTTTGACATTCATAGCAACTCTCATTACATCACTGTCGCATCATTTTGAGGATAGTCGCAACTGTCACGACATTACTGGAGCATCATTTTGAGATTCCTAGCAACTCTCATTACATCACTGTGGCATCATTTTGAGGTTCGTAGCAACTCTCACCACATCACTGTAGCATCATTTCTCAGGTAGATAGCAACTCTCATTACATCACTGTAGCATCATTTTGAGAATCGTAGCAACTCTCATTACATCACTGTAGCATCATTTTGAGGTTCGTCGCAACTCTACCCACATCACTGTAGCATCATTTCTTCGGTAAGTAGCAACTCTCATTACATCACTTTAGCGTGATTTTGAAATTACTATCAACTCTCACCACATCACTGTCAGCATCGTTTTGAGGATCGTAGCAACTCTCATTACATCACTGTGGCATCATTTCTTCGGTAAGTAGCAACTCTCATTACATCACTTTAGCGTGATTTTGAAATTACTATCAACTCTCACCACATCACTGTAGCGTCATTTTGAGGTTCGTAGCAACTCTCAATACATCATTGTCGCATCATATTGAGGATAGTCGTAACTCGCACTACATCACTTTAGCATCATTTCTTAGGTAAGTAGCAACTCTCATTTTATAACTTAAGCATGATTTTGAAATGACGATCAACTGTCACCACATCACTGTAGCATCATTTCTTAGGTTTGTAGCAAATCTCATTACATCACTCTAGCATCATTTTCCGATTCGTAGCAACTCTCATTACATCACTGTAGCATCATTTTGAGGTTCGTATCAACTCTCACCACATCACTGTAGCATCATTTCTTCGGTAAATAGCAACCCTCATTACATCACTGTAGCATCAATTCTGAGGGAAGTAGCAACTCTCATTACACCGCTTTAGCATTATTTTGAAATTACTTTCAACTCTCACCACATCACTGTCAGCATCATTTTGAGGATCGTAGCAACTCTCACTACATCACTGTCGCATCATTTTGAGGATAGTCGCAACTCTCACCACATCACTGTAGCATCATTTCTTAGGTTAGTAGCAACTCCCATGACATCACTGTAGCATCATTTATAGGTTTTTAGCAACTCTCATGACATCTCTTTAGCATGATTTTGAAATTACTATCAACTCTCACGACAACACTGTCAGCATAATTTCTTAGGTTAGTAGCAAATCTCATTACATCACTCTAGCATCATTTTCCGATTCGTAGCAACTCTCATTACATCACTGTAGCATCATTTCTTAGGTAAATAGCAACCCTCATTACATCACTGTAGCATCATTTTGCGGTTTGGAGCAACTCTCACTACATCACTGTAGCATCATATCTTAGGGAAGTAGCAACTCTCATTACACCGCTTTAGCATTATTTTGAAATTACTATCAACTCTCACCACATCACTGTCAGCATCATTTTGAGATTAGTATCAACTCTCACTACATTATTGCCACCTCATTTTGAGGAACGTAGCAGCTGTCACCACATCACTGATGCATCATTTTGAGGATCGTAGCAACTCTCACTACATCATTGTCGCATCATTTTGAGGATAGTCGCAAATCTCGCGACATCACTGTCGAATCATTTTGAGATTCGTAGCAACTCTCATTCCATCACTGTAGCATCATTTTGAGGTTCGTAGCAACTCTCACCACATCACTGTAGCATCATTTCTTAGGTAAGTAGCAACTCTCATTACATCACTTTAGCATGATTTTGAAATTACTATGAACTCTCACCACATCATTGTGGCATCATTTGGACATTTTTAGCAACTCTCATTACATCACTGTCGCATCATTTTGAGGATAGTCGCAACTTTCACGACATTACTGGAGCATCATTTTGAGATTCCTAGCAACTCTCATTACATCACTGTAGCATCATTTTGAGGTTCGTAGCAACTCTCACCACATCACTGTAGCATCATTTCTTAGGTAGATAGCAACTCTCATTACATCACTTTAGCGTGATTTTGAAATTACTATCAACTCTCACCACATCACTGTCAGCATCGTTTTGAGGATCGTAGCAACTCTCATTACATCACTGTGGCATCATTTCTTCGGTAAGTAGCAACTCTCATTACATCACTTTAGCGTGATTTTGAAATTACTATCAACTCTCACCACATCACTGTAGCGTCATTTTGAGGTTCGTAGCAACTCTCAATACATCATTGTCGCATCATATTGAGGATAGTCGCAACTCGCACTACATCACTTTAGCATCATTTCTTAGGTAAGTAGCAACTCTCATTTTATAACTTAAGCATGATTTTGAAATGACGATCAACTGTCACCACATCACTGTAGCATCATTTCTTAGGTTTGTAGCAAATCTCATTACATCACTCTAGCATCATTTTCCGATTCGTAGCAACTCTCATTACATCACTGTAGCATCATTTTGAGGTTCGTATCAACTCTCACCACATCACTGTAGCATCATTTCTTAGGTAAATAGCAACCCTCATTACATCACTGTAGCATCAATTCTGAGGGAAGTAGCAACTCTCATTACACCGCTTTAGCATTATTTTGAAATTACTTTCAACTCTCACCACATCACTGTCAGCATCATTTTGAGGATCGTAGCAACTCTCACTACATCACTGTCGCATCATTTTGAGGATAGTCGCAACTCTCACCACATCACTGTAGCATCATTTCTTAGGTTAGTAGCAACTCCCATGACATCACTGTAGCATCATTTATAGGTTTTTAGCAACTCTCATGACATCTCTTTAGCATGATTTTGAAATTACTATCAACTCTCACGACAACACTGTCAGCATAATTTCTTAGGTTAGTAGCAAATCTCATTACATCACTCTAGCATCATTTTCCGATTCGTAGCAACTCTCATTACATCACTGTAGCATCATTTCTTAGGTAAATAGCAACCCTCATTACATCACTGTAGCATCATTTTGCGGTTTGGAGCAACTCTCACTACATCACTGTAGCATCATATCTTAGGGAAGTAGCAACTCTCATTACACCGCTTTAGCATTATTTTGAAATTTCTATCAACTCTCACCACATCACTGTCAGCATTATTTTGAGATTAGTATCAACTCTCACTACATTATTGCCACCTCATTTTGAGGAACGTAGCAGCTGTCACCACATCACTGATGCATCATTTTGAGGATCGTAGCAACTCTCACTACATCATTGTCGCATCATTTTGAGGATAGTCGCAAATCTCGCGACATCACTGTCGAATCATTTTGAGATTCGTAGCAACTCTCATTCCATCACTGTAGCATCATTTTGAGGTTCGTAGCAACTCTCACCACATCACTGTAGCATCATTTCTTAGGTAAGTAGCAACTCTCATTACATCACTTTAGCATGATTTTGAAATTACTATGAACTCTCACCACATCATTGTGGCATCATTTGGACATTTTTAGCAACTCTCATTACATCACTGTCGCATCATTTTGAGGATAGTCGCAACTTTCACGACATTACTGGAGCATCATTTTGAGATTCCTAGCAACTCTCATTACATCACTGTAGCATCATTTTGAGGTTCGTAGCAACTCTCACCACATCACTGTAGCATCATTTCTTAGGTAGATAGCAACTCTCATTACATCACTGTAGCATCATTTTGAGATTCGTAGCAACTCTCATTACATCACTTTAGCATCATTTTGAGGTTCGTCGCAACTCTCACCACATCACTGTAGCATCATTTCTTCGGTAAGTAGCAACTCTCATTACATCACTTTAGCGTGATTTTGAAATTACTATCAACTCTCACCAAATCACTGTAGCATCATTTCTTAGGTTTGTAGCAACTCTCATTACATCACTGTAGCATCATTTCTTAGGTTTGTAGCAACTCTCATTACATCACTCTAGCATCATTTGTACATTTGTAGCAACTCTCCTTACATCACTGTAGCATCATTTTTAGGATAGTCGCAACTCTCACGACATTACTGGAGCATCATTTTGAGATTCCTAGCAACTCTCATTACATCACTGTAGCATCATTTTGAGGTTCGTAGCAACTCTCACCACATCACTGTAGCATCATTTCTTAGGTAAGTAGCAACTCTCATTACATCACTGGAGCATCATTTTGCGGTTCGTAGCAACGCTCACTTCACCACTTTAGCATTATTTTGAAATTAGTATCAACTCTCACCACATCACTGTAGCATCACTTCTTAGGTTTGTCGCAACTCTCATTCCATCACTTTAGCATCATTTTGAGGATCGTAGCAACTGTCACGACATTACTGTAGCATCATTTTGAGGTTCGTAGCAACTCTCACCACGTCACTGTAGCATCATTTATTAGGTATGTAGCAACTCTCACCACATCACTGTAGCATTGTTTCTTAGGTATGTAGCAACTCTCATTACATCACTTTAGCGTGATTTTGAAATTACTATCAACTCTCACCACATCACTGTCAGCATCATTTTGAGAATCGTATACACTCTCACGACATCACTGTCACCTCATTTTGAGGATAGTAGCAACTCTCACCACATCACTGTAGCATCATTTTGAGGATCGTAGCTACTCTCACTACATCACTGTCGCATCATTTTGACATTTGTAGCAACTCTCATTTCATCACTGTAGCATCATTTCTTAGGTTAGTAGCAACTGCCATGACATCACTGTAGCATCATTTTGAGGTTTGTAGCAACTCTCACTACATTGCTGGAAGCTTCAATTTGAGCATCGTAGCAACTCTGCTTTCATCACTGTAGCATCATTTCTTCGGTTATAAGCAACTCTCATGACATCACTTTAGCATGATTTTGAAATTTCTATCAACTCTCACGACAACACTGTCAGCATAATTTCTTAGGTTCGTAGCAACTGTCATAACATCACTGTAGCATAATTTTGAGGATTGTAGCAACTCTCACCACATCACTGTCAGCATCATTTTGAGATTAGTATCAACTCTCCCTACATCACTGTAGCATCATTTCTTAGGTAAGTAGCAACTCTCATTACATCACTTTAGCATGATTTTGAAATTACGATCAACTGTCACCACATCACTGTAGCATCATTTCTTAGGTTTGTAGCAAATCTCATTACATCACTCTAGCATCATTTTCCGATTCGTAGCAACTCTCATTACATCACTGTAGCATCATTTTGAGGTTCGTAGCAACTCTCACCACATCACTGTAGCATCATTTCTTAGGTAAATAGCAACCCTCATTACATCACTGTAGCATCATTTTGCGGTTTGTAGCAACTCTCACTACATCACTGTAGCATCATTTCTTAGGGAAATAGCAACTCTCATTACACCGCTTTAGCATTATTTTGAAATTACTATCAACTCTCACCACTTCACTGTCAGCATCATTTTGAGATTAGTATCAACTCTCACTACATTATTGCCACCTCATTTTGAGGAACGTAGCAGCTGTCACCACATCACTGATGCATCATTTTCAGGATCGTAGCAACTCTCACGACATTACTGTAGCATCATTTATTAGGTAAGTAGCAACTCTCACCACATCACTGTCAGCATCATTTTGAGATTAGTATCAACTCTCACTGCATTATTGCCACCTCATTTTGAGGATCGTAGCAGCTCTCACCACATCACTGTCGCATCATTCTGAGGATAGTCGCAAATCTCGCGACATCACTGTCGCATCATTTTGAGATTCGTAGCAACTCTCATTACATCACTGTAGCATCATTTTGAGGTTCGTTGCAACTCTCACCACATCACTGTAGCATCATTTCTTAGGTAAGTAGCAACTCTCATTACATCACTTTAGCATGATTTTGAAATTACTATGAACTCTCACCACATCACTGTAGCATCATTTGGACATTTTTAGCAACTCTCATTACATCACTGTCGCATCATTTTGAGTTTAGTATCAACTCTCACTACATCACTGTAGCATCATTTTGAGATTAGTATCAACTCTCCCTACATCACTGTAGCATCATTTTGAGGTTCGTAGCAACTCTCCATACATCATTGTCGCATCATATTGAGGATAGTCGCAACTCTCACGACATTCCTGTAGCATCATTTTGAGATTCGTAGCAACTCTCACTACATCACTGTCGCATCATTTTGACATTTGTAGCAACTCTCATTTCATCACTGTAGCATCATTTCTTAGGTTAGTAGCAACTCCCATGACATCACTGTAGCATCATTTTGAGGTTTGTAGCAACTCTCATGACATCACTTTAGCATGATTTTGAAATTACTATCAACTCTCCCGACAACACTGTCAGCATAATTTCTTAGGTTAGTAGCAACTGTCATAACATCACTGTAGCATCATTTTGAGGTTCGTAGCAACTCTCAATACATCATTGTCCCACATATTGAGGATAGTCGCAACTCTCACGACATTACTGTAGCATCATTTATTAGGTAAGTAGCAACTCTCACCACATCACTGTAGCATCATTTCTTAGGTATGTAGCAACTCTCATTACATCACTTTAGCGTGATTTTGAAATTACTATCAACCCTCACCACATCACTGTCAGCATCATTTTGAGATTAGTATCAACTCTCACTACATTATTGCCACCTCATTTTGAGGATCGTAGCAGCTTTCACCACATCACTGTCGCATCATTTTGAGGATCGGAGCAACTCTCACTACATCACTGTCGCATCATTTTGAGGACAGTCGCAAATCTCGCGACATCACTGTCGCATCATTTTGAGATTCGTAGCAACTCTCATTACATCACTGTAACATCATTTTGAGGTTTGTTGCAACTCTCACTACATTACTGGAAGCATCAATTTGAGCATCGTAGCAACTCTGCCTACATCACTGTAGCATCATTTCTTCGGTTTTAAGCAACTCTCATGACATCACTTTAGCATGATTTTGAAATTACTATCAACTCTCACCACAACACTGTCAGCATAATTTCTTAGGTTAGTAGCAACTGTCATAACATCACTGTAGCATCATTTTTAGGATTATAGCAACTCTCACCACATCACTGTCAGTATCATTTTGAGATTAGTATCAACTCTCCCTACATCACTGTAGCATCATTTTGAGGTTCGTGGCAACTCTCACCACATCACTGTAGCATCATTTCTTAGGTAAATAGCAACCCTCATTACATCACTGTAGCATCATTTTGCGGTTTGTAGCAACTCTCACTACATCACTTTAGCATCATTTCTTCGGGAAATAGCAACTCTCATTACACCGCTTTTGCATTATTTTGAAATTACTATCAACTCTCACCACTTCACTGTCAGCATCATTTTTAGATACGTATCAACTCTCACGACATCACTGTCACCTCATTTTGAGGATAGTAGCAACTCTCACCACATCACTGTAGCATCATTTTGAGGATCGTAGCAACTCTCATTACATCACTGTAGCATCATTTTGCGGTTCGTAGCAACTCTAACGACACCACTTTAGCATTATTTTGAAATTAGTATCAACTCTCACCACATCACTGTAGCATCACTTCTTAGGTTTGTCGCAACTCTCATTACATCACTTTAGCATCATTTTGAGGTTCGTAGCAACTCTCAACACGTCACTGTAGCATCATTTATTAGGTAAGTAGCAACTCTCACCACATCACTGTCGCATCATTTGGACATTTTTAGCAACTCTCATTACATCACTGTAGCATCATTTTGAGGATAGTAGCAACTCTCATTTCATCACTGTAGCATCATTTCTTAGGTTAGTAGCAACTCGCATTACATCACTGTAGCATCATTTCTTAGGTAAGTAGCAACTCTCATAACATCACTGTAGCATCATTTCTTAGGTAAGTAGCAACTCTCATTACATCACTTTAGCATGATTTTGAAATTACTATGAACTCTCACCACATCACTGTAGCATCATTTGGACATTTTTAGCAACTCTCATTACATCACTGTCGCATCATTTTGAGGATAGTCGCAACTCTCACGAACATTATTGGAGCATCATTTTGAGATTCCTAGCAACTCTCATTACATCACTGTAGCATCATTTTGAGGTTCGTGTCAACTCTCATTACATCACTGTAGCATCATTTTGAGGACAGTAGCAACTCTCACCACATCACTGTAGCATCATTTTGAGGATCGTAGCTACTCTCACTACATCACTGTCGCATCATTTTGACATTTGTAGCAACTCTCATTTCATCACTGTAGCATCATTTCTTAGGTTAGTAGCAACTGCCATGACATCACTGTAGCATCATTTTGAGGTTTGTAGCAACTCTCACTACATTGCTGGAAGCTTCAATTTGAGCATCGTAGCAACTCTGCTTTCATCACTGTAGCATCATTTCTTCGGTTATAAGCAACTCTCATGACATCACTTTAGCATGATTTTGAAATTACTATCAACTCTCACGACAACACTGTCAGCATAATTTCTTAGGTTCGTAGCAACTGTCATAACATCACTGTAGCATAATTTTGAGGATTGTAGCAACTCTCACCACATCACTGTCAGCATCATTTTGAGATTAGTATCAACTCTCCCTACATCACTGTAGCATCATTTCTTAGGTAAGTAGCAACTCTCATTACATCACTTTAGCATGATTTTGAAATTACGATCAACTGTCACCACATCACTGTAGCATCATTTCTTAGGTTTGTAGCAAATCTCATTACATCACTCTAGCATCATTTTCCGATTCGTAGCAACTCTCATTACATCACTGTAGCATCATTTTGAGGTTCGTAGCAACTCTCACCACATCACTGTAGCATCATTTCTTAGGTAAATAGCAACCCTCATTACATCACTGTGGCATCATTTTGCGGTTTGTAGCAACTCTCACTCCATCACTGTAGCATCATTTCTTAGGGAAATAGCAACTCTCATTACACCGCTTTAGCATTATTTTGAAATTACTATCAACTCTCACCACTTCACTGTCAGCATTATTTTGAGATTAGTATCAACTCTCACTACATTATTGCCACCTCATTTTGAGGAACGTAGCAGCTGTCACCACATCACTGATGCATCATTTTCAGGATCGTAGCAACTCTCACGACATTACTGTAGCATCATTTATTAGGTAAGTAGCAACTCTCACCACATCACTGTCAGCATCATTTTGAGATTAGTATCAACTCTCACTGCATTATTGCCACCTCATTTTGAGGATCGTAGCAGCTCTCACCACATCACTGTCGCATCATTCTGAGGATAGTCGCAAATCTCGCGACATCACTGTCGCATCATTTTGAGATTCGTAGCAACTCGCATTACATCACTGTAGCATCATTTTGAGGTTCGTTGCAACTCTCACCACATCACTGTAGCATCATTTCTTAGGTAAGTAGCAACTCTCATTACATCACTTTAGCATGATTTTGAAATTACTATGAACTCTCACCACATCACTGTAGCATCATTTGGACATTTTTAGCAACTCTCATTACATCACTGTCGCATCATTTTGAGTTTAGTATCAACTCTCACTACATCACTGTAGCATCATTTTGAGATTAGTATCAACTCTCCCTACATCACTGTAGCATCATTTTGAGGTTCGTAGCAACTCTCCATACATCATTGTCGCATCATATTGAGGATAGTCGCAACTCTCACGACATTCCTGTAGCATCATTTTGAGATTCGTAGCAACTCTCACTACATCACTGTCGCATCATTTTGACATTTGTAGCAACTCTCATTTCATCACTGTAGCATCATTTCTTAGGTTAGTAGCAACTCCCATGACATCACTGTAGCATCATTTTGAGGTTTGTAGCAACTCTCATGACATCACTTTAGCATGATTTTGAAATTACTATCAACTCTCCCGACAACACTGTCAGCATAATTTCTTAGGTTAGTAGCAACTGTCATAACATCACTGTAGCATCATTTTGAGGTTCGTAGCAACTCTCAATACATCATTGTCCCACATATTGAGGATAGTCGCAACTCTCACGACATTACTGTAGCATCATTTATTAGGTAAGTAGCAACTCTCACCACATCACTGTAGCATCATTTCTTAGGTATGTAGCAACTCTCATTACATCACTTTAGCGTGATTTTGAAATTACTATCAACCCTCACCACATCACTGTCAGCATCATTTTGAGATTAGTATCAACTCTCACTACATTATTGCCACCTCATTTTGAGGATCGTAGCAGCTTTCACCACATCACTGTCGCATCATTTTGAGGATCGGAGCAACTCTCACTACATCACTGTCGCATCATTTTGAGGACAGTCGCAAATCTCGCGACATCACTGTCGCATCATTTTGAGATTCGTAGCAACTCTCATTACATCACTGTTACATCATTTTGAGGTTTGTAGCAACTCTCACTACATTACTGGAAGCATCAATTTGAGCATCGTAGCAACTCTGCCGACATCACTGTAGCATCATTTCTTCGGTTTTAAGCAACTCTCATGACATCACTTTAGCATGATTTTGAAATTACTATCAACTCTCACCACAACACTGTCAGCATAATTTCTTAGGTTAGTAGCAACTGTCATAACATCACTGTAGCATCATTTTTAGGATTATAGCAACTCTCACCACATCACTGTCAGCATCATTTTGAGATTAGTATCAACTCTCCCTACATCACTGTAGCATCATTTTGAGGTTCGTAGCAACTCTCCATACATCATTGTCGCATCATATTGAGGATAGTCGCAATTCTCACGACATTCCTGTAGCATCATTTTGAGATTCGTAGCAACTCTCACTACATCACTGACGCATCATTTTGACATTTGTAGCAACTCTCATTTCATCACTGTAGCATCATTTCTTAGGTTAGTAGCAACTCCCATGACATCACTTTAGCATGATTTTTAAATTACTATCAACTCTCCCGACAACACTGTCAGCATAATTTCTTAGGTTAGTAGCAACTGTCATAACATCACTGTAGCATCATTTTGAGGTTCGTAGCAACTCTCAATACATCATTGTCGCATCATATTGAGGATAGTCGCAACTCTCACGACATTACTGTCGCATCATTTATTAGGCATGTAGCAACTCTCACCACATCACTGTTGCATCATTTCTTAGGTATGTAGCAACTCTCATTACATCACTTTAGCGTGATTTTGAAATTACTATCAACTCTCACCACATCACTGTCAGCATCATTTTTAGATTCGTATCAACTCTCACGACATCACTGTCACCTCATTTTGAGGATAGTAGCAACTCTCACCACATCACTGTAGCATCATTTTGAGGATCGTAGCAACTCTCATTACATCACTGTAGCATCATTTTGCGGTTCGTAGCAACTCTCACGACACCACTTTAGCATTATTTTGAAATTAGTATCAACTCTCACCACATCACTGTAGCATCACTTCTTAGGTTTGTCGCAACTCTCATTACATCACTTTAGCATCATTTTGAGGTTCGTAGCAACTCTCAACACGTCACTGTAGCATCATTTATTAGGTAAGTAGCAACTCTCACCACAGCACTGTCGCATCATTTGGACATTTTTAGCAACTCTCATTACATCACTGTAGCATCATTTTGAGGATAGTAGCAACTCTCATTTCATCACTGTAGCATCATTTCTTAGGTTAGTAGTAACTCGCATTACATCACTGTAGCATCATTTCTTAGGTAAGTAGCAACTCTCATAACATCACTGTAGCATCATTTCTTAGGTAAGTAGCAACTCTCATTACATCACTTTAGCATGATTTTGAAATTACTATGAACTCTCACCACATCACTGTAGCATCATTTGGACATTTTTAGCAACTCTCATTACATCACTGTCGCATCATTTTGAGGATAGTCGCAACTCTCACGAACATTATTGGAGCATCATTTTGAGATTCCTAGCAACTCTCATTACATCACTGTAGCATCATTTTGAGGTTCGTGTCAACTCTCATTACATCACTGTAGCATCATTTTCAGGTTTGTAGCAACTCTCACTACATTACTGGAAGCATCAATTTGAGCATCGTAGCAACTCTCATTACATCACTGTAGCATCATTTTGAGGTTCGTAGCAACTCTCACCACATCACTGTAGCATCATTTCTTAGGTAAGTAGCAACTCTCATTACATCACTTTAGCATGATTTTGAAATTACTATGAACTCTCACCAAATCACTGTAGCATCATTTGGACATTTTTAGCAACTCTCATTACATCACTGTCGCATCATTTTGAGGATAGTCGCAACTTTCACGAACATTACTGGAGCATCATTTTGAGATTCCTAGCAACGCTCATTACATCACTGTAGCATCATTTTGAGGTTCGTATCAACTCTCATTACATCACTGTAGCATCATTTTGAGGTTCGTAGCAACACTCATTACATCACTGTAGCATCATTTCTTAGGTAGATAGCAACTCTCATGACATCACTGTAGCATCATTTTGAGATTCGTAGCAACTCTCATTACATCACTGTAGCATCATTTTGAGGTTCGTAGCAACTCTCACCACATCACTGTAGCATCATTTCTTAGGTAATAGCAACTCTCATTACATCACTGTAGCATCATTTTGCGGTTCGTAGCAACTCTCACTACACCACTGTAGCATTATTTTGAATTTAGTATCAACTCTCACCACATCACTGTAGCATCACTTCTTAGGTAAGTAGCAACTCCAATTACATCACTTTAGCGTGATTTTGAAATTACTATCAACTCTCACCACATCAGTGTCAGCATTATTTTGAGATTTGTATCATCTCTCACGACATCACTGTCACCTCATTTTGAGGATAGTAGCAACTCTCACCACATCACTGTAGCATCATTTTGAGGATCGTAGCAACTCTCACTACATCACTGTCGCATCATTTTGACATTTGTAGCAACTCTCATTTCATCACTGTAGCATGATTTTGAAATGACGATCAACTGTCACCACATCACTGTAGCATCATTTCTTAGGTTTGTAGCAAATCTCATAACAGCACTGTAGCATCATTTTCTGATTCGAAGTAACTCTCATTACATCACTGTAGCATCATTTTGAGGTTCGTAGCAACTCTCACCACATCACTGTAGCATCATTTCTTAGGTAAGTAGCAACTATCATTACATCACTTTAGCATGATTTTGAAATTACTATCAACTCTCACCACATCACTGCAACATCATTTCTTCGGTTTGTAGCAACTCTCATTCCATCACTCTAGCATCATTTGGACATTTGTAGCAACTCTCATTACATCACTGTAGCATCATTTCTTAGGTTTGTAGCAACTCTCACCACATCACTGTAGCATCATTTGTTTGGTTAGAAGCAACTCTCATGACATCACTTTAGCATGATTTTGAAATTACTATCAACTCTCACCACAACACTGTCAGCATAATTTCTTAGGTTAGTAGCAACTGTCATAACATCACTGTAGCATCATTTTGAGGATTGTAGCAACTCTCACCACATCACTGTAAGCATCATTTTGAGATTAGTATCAACTCTCCCTACATCACTGTAGCATCATTTTGAGGTTCATAGCAACTCTCCATACATCATTGTCGCATCATATTGAGGATCGTAGCAACTCTCACTACATCACTGTCGCATCATTTTAAGGATAGTCGCAACTCTCACGACATTACTGTAGCATCATTTTGAGATTCGTAGCAACTCTCATTACATCACTTTAGCGTGATTTTGAAATTACTATCAACTCTCACTACATCACTGTCGCATCTTTTTTTCCATTTGTAGGTTAGTAGCAACTCCCATGACATCACTGCAGCATCATTTTGAGGTTTGTAGCAACTCTCACGACATTACTGGAAGCATCAGTTTGAGGTTCGTAGCAACTCTCACCACATCACTGTTGCATCATTTCTTTGGTTAGAAGCAACTCTCATGACATCACTTTAGCATGATTTTGAGATTAGTAGCAACTCTCACTACATTACTGTCGCATCATTTCGTAGGTTAGTAGCAACTCTCATTACAACACTTTCGCATAATTTTTAGATTCGTAGAAACTCTCACCACATCACTGTGGCATCATTTGGACATTTTTAGCAACTCTCACTACACCACTGTAGCATTATTTTGAATTTAGTATCAACTCTCACCACATCACTGTAGCATCACTTCTTAGGTAAGTAGCAACTCCAATTACATCACTTTAGCGTGATTTTGAAATTACTATCAACTCTCACCACATCAGTGTCAGCATTATTTTGAGATTTGTATCATCTCTCACGACATCACTGTCACCTCATTTTGAGGATAGTAGCAACTCTCACCACATCACTGTAGCATCATTTTGAGGATCGTAGCAACTCTCACTACATCACTGTCGCATCATTTTGACATTTGTAGCAACTCTCATTTCATCACTGTAGCATGATTTTGAAATGACGATCAACTGTCACCACATCACTGTAGCATCATTTCTTAGGTTTGTAGCAAATCTCATAACAGCACTGTAGCATCATTTTCTGATTCGAAGTAACTCTCATTACATCACTGTAGCATCATTTTGAGGTTCGTAGCAACTCTCACCACATCACTGTAGCATCATTTCTTAGGTAAGTAGCAACTATCATTACATCACTTTAGCATGATTTTGAAATTACTATCAACTCTCACCACATCACTGCAACATCATTTCTTCGGTTTGTAGCAACTCTCATTCCATCACTCTAGCATCATTTGGACATTTGTAGCAACTCTCATTACATCACTGTAGCATCATTTCTTAGGTTTGTAGCAACTCTCACCACATCACTGTAGCATCATTTGTTTGGTTAGAAGCAACTCTCATGACATCACTTTAGCATGATTTTGAAATTACTATCAACTCTCACCACAACACTGTCAGCATAATTTCTTAGGTTAGTAGCAACTGTCATAACATCACTGTAGCATCATTTTGAGGATTGTAGCAACTCTCACCACATCACTGTAAGCATCATTTTGAGATTAGTATCAACTCTCCCTACATCACTGTAGCATCATTTTGAGGTTCATAGCAACTCTCCATACATCATTGTCGCATCATATTGAGGATCGTAGC